>NW_026090353.1:0-16092 GCF_024586455.1 Bactrocera neohumeralis
AACTTAATATCGATTGCTAAATGTGTAATCACAAGAAAGTCGACTTTATACCCGAACATAAGATTGTTGATTTCTTCCAACTGCATTGCCGTTATGGCTTTATGTCAACTCCGGTAAGATGAAGAAGTCTAATTAACTTAAATATGGTAAACTAATGATTTAAGGCAATTCAATATCGACTGCTAAATGTGTATATACAAGAACATCGACTTCATACCGGGATATAAGAATGTCGAATTCTTCCAAATGCACTGCCTTTATGGCTTTATGTCAACTTCGGTAAGATAAAAAAAGTTAATTAACTTTAATATGTTAAATTAATGATTTAGGGCAATTCAATATCGACTGCTAAGTGTGTATATACAAGAAAATCGACTTTATACCTGAATGTAAGATTCTCGTATTCTTCCAAATAAACTGCCGTTATGGCTTTCTGTCAACTTCAATAAGATGAAGAAGCATAATTAACTTAAATATGTTAAATTAATGATTTAAGGCAATTCAGTATCGACTGCTAAATGTGTATATACAAGAAAATCGACTTAATACCTGAATATAAGAATGCCGAATTCTTCTAAATGCACTGCCGTTGTGGCTTTATGCCAACTTCAGTAAGATGAAGAAGCATAATTAACTTAAATATGTTAAATCATAAATGATTAAAAGGCAATTTCAATATCGACTGCTAAATATGAATATAAGAAGAAAATCGACTTTATACCTGAATATAAGATTGTCGAATTCTTCCAAATGCACTGCCGTTATGGCTTTTTGTCAACTTCAATAAGATGAAGAAGGTTAATTAACTTAAAGATGATAAACTAATCATTTGCATCAACTCAATATCGATTGCTAAATGTGCGTTTAGAAGAAAATCGACTTTATTCCTGAATATAAGATTGTCGACTTCTTCCAAATGCACTGCCGTTATGGCTTTATGTCAACTTCTGAAAGATGAAGAAGGCTTATTAACTTAAATATGTTAAATTAATGATTTAAGGCAACTCAATATCGACTGCTTAATGTGTATATACAACGAAACCGACTTTATACCTACTTAAATATGTTAAACTAATGATTTGAAGCAACTCAATATCGATTGCTAAGTTTGTAATAACAAGAAAGTCGACTTTATTCCTAAATAAGACTGCCCGTTATGGCTTTATGTCAACTTCAGTAAGATGAAGAAATAATTAACTTAAATATGTTAAATTAATGATTTAAGGCAATTCAATATCGACTGCTAAATGTGTATATACAAGAAAATCGACTTTATACCTGAATATAAGAATGTCGAATTCTTCCAAATGCACTGCCGTTATGGCTTTATGTCAACTTCAGTAAGATGAAGAAAGTTAATTAACTTAAATATGTTAAATTAATGATTTAAGGCAATTCAATATCGACTGCTAAATGTGTATATACAAGAAAATCGACTTTATACCTGAATATAAGATTGTCGAATTCTTCCAAATGCACTGCCGTTATGGCTTTATGTCAACTTCAGTAAGATGAAGAAAGTTAATTAACTTAAATATGTTAAATTAATGATTTAAGGCAATTCAATATCGACTGCTAAATGTGTATATACAAGAAAATCGACTTTATACCTGAATATAAGATTTAAGGCAATTCAATATCGACTGTAAATGTGTATATACAAAAAAATGACTTTATTCCTGAAGATAAGAATGTCGAATTCTTCCAAATGCACTGCCGTTATGGCTTTTTAATTAACTTAAATTAAGATGAAGAAAATATGTTAATTAATGATTTAAGGCAATTCAATATCGACTGCTAAAATGTATATACAAGAAAATCGACTTTATACCTGAATATAAGATTGTCGAATTCTTCCAAATGCACTGCCGTTATGGCTTTATGTCAACTTCGGTAAGATGAAGAAAGTTAATTAACTTAAATATGTTAAATTAATGATTTAAGGCAATTCAATATCGACTGCTAAATGTGTATATACAAGAAAATCGACTTTATACCTGAATATAAGATTGTCGAATTCTTCCAAATGCACTGCCGTTATGGCTTTATGTCAACTTCAGTAAGATGAAGAAAGTTAATTAACTTAAATATGTTAAATTAAT
The DNA here is from genome assembly GCF_024586455.1 of Bactrocera neohumeralis. Lineage (NCBI taxonomy): Eukaryota > Metazoa > Arthropoda > Insecta > Diptera > Tephritidae > Bactrocera > Bactrocera neohumeralis. The sequence continues at coordinate 2,103 of NW_026090353.1, forward strand.
GATTTAAGGCAATTCAATATCGACTGCTAAATGTGTATATACAAGAAAATCGACTTTATACCTGAATATAAGATTGTCGAATTCTTCCAAATGCACTGCCGTTATGGCTTTATGTCAACTTCGGTAAGATGAAGAAAAGTATGTTAATTAACTCAAAAATATGTTAAATTGAAATAAGATTTAAGGCAATTCAATATCGACTGCTAAATGTGTATATACAAGAAAATCGACTTTATACCTGAATATAAGAATGTCGAATTCTTCCAAATGCACTGCCGTTATGGCTTTATGTCAACTTCAGTAAGATGAAGAAAGTTAATTAACTTAAATATGTTAAATTAATGATTTAAGGCAATTCAATATCGACTGCTAAATGTGTATATACAAGAAAATCGACTTTATACCTGAATATAAAATGTCGAATTTTCCAAATACCTTTATGTCAACTTGTAAGATGAAGAAAGTTATTAACTTAATTGTTAAATTAATGATTTCCAATATCGACTGCTAAAGTGTGTATATACAAGAAAGTCGACTTTATACCTGAATATAAGATTGTCGAATTCTTCCAAATGCACTGCCGCTATGGCTTTATGTCAACTTCGGTAAGATGAAGAAAGTTAATTATCTTAAATATGTTAAATTAATGATTAAAGGCAATTCAATATCGACTGCAAAATGTGTATATACAAGAACATCGACTTTATACCTGAATATAAGAATATCGAATTCTTCCAAATGCACTGCCGTTATGGCTTTATGTCAACTTCAGTAAGATGAAGAAAGTTATTTAACTTAAATATGTTAAATTAATGATTTAAGGCAACTCAATATCGACTGCTAAATGTGTATATACAAGAAAATCGACTTTATACCTGAATATAAAATTGCGAATTTTTACAAATGCACTGCCGTGATGGCTTTTTGTCAACTTCGGTAAGATGAAGAAAGTTAATTGACTTAAATATGTTAAATTAATGATTTAAGGCAATTCAATATCGACTGCTAAGTGTGTATATACAAGAAAAACGACTTTATACCTGAATATAAGATTATAGAATTATTTCAAATGCAGTTCCGTTATGGCTTTACGTCAACTTCAGTAAATTAAAGAAAGTTAATTAACTTAAATATGTTAAATTAATGATTTAAGGCAATTCAATATCGACTGCTAAGTGTGTATATACAAGAAAACCGACTTTATACCTGAACGTAAGATTGTCGAATTCTTCCAAATGAACTGTCGTTAAGGCTTTATGTCAACTTCAGTAAGATGAGGAAGGTTAATTAGCTTAAATATGTTAAATTAATGATTTAAGGCAATTCAATATCGACTGCAAAATGTGTATATACAAGAACATCGACTTTATACCTGAATATAAGAATGTCGAATTCTTCCAAATGCACTGCCGCTGAGGCTTTATGTCAACTTCTGTAAGATAAAGAAAGTTAATTAACTTAAATACGTTAAATTAATGATTTAAGGCAATTCAATATCAATTGCTAAATGTGTATATACAAGAAAATCTACGTTATACCTGAATATAAGATTGTCGAATTCTTCCAAATGCACTGCCGTTATGGCTTTATGTCAACTTCAGTAAGATGAAGAAAGTTAATTAACTTAAATATGTTAAATTAATGATTTAAGGCAATTCAATATCGACTGCTAAATGTGTATATACAAGAAAAACGACTTTATACCTGAATGTAAGATTGTCGAATTATTCCAAATGCAGTGCCGTTATGGCTTTATGTCAACTTCGGTAAGATGAAGAAAGTTAATTATCTTAAATATGTTAAATTAATGATTAAAGGCAATTCAATATCGACTGCTAAGTGTGTATATACAAGAAAAACGACTTTATACCTGAATATAAGAATGTCGAATTCTTCCAAATGCACTGCCGTTATGGCTTTATGTCAACTTAAGTAAGATGAAGAAAGTTATTAATTTAAATATGTTAAATTAATGATTTAAGGCAATTCAATATCGACTGCTAAATGTGTATATACAAGAAAAACGATTTTTTACCTGAATATAAGATTGTCGAATTATTCCAAATGCACTGCCGTTATGGCTTTATGTCAACTTCGGTAAGATGAAGAAGTTTTATTAACTTAAGTATGTTAAACTAATGATTTGAAGCAACTCAATATCGATTGCTAAGTTTGTAATAACAAGAAAGTCGACTTTATTCCTGAACATAAGATTGATGATTTCTTCCAAATGCACTGCCGTTACGGCTTTATGTCAACTTCAGTAAGATGAAGAAAGTTAATTTACTTAAATATGTTAAATTAATGATTTAAGGCAATTCAATATCGACTGCTAAATGTGTATATACAAGAAAATCGACTTTATACCTGAATATAAGAATGTCGAATTCTTCCAAATGCACTGCCGTTATGGCTTTATGTCAACTTCGGTAAGATGAAGAAAGTTAATTAACTTAAATATGTTAAATTAATGATTTAAGGCAATTCCATATCGACTGCTAAGTGTGTATATACAAGAAAATCGACTTTATACCTGAATATAAGATTATCGAAATATTCCAAATGCACTGCCGTTACGGCTTTATGTCAACTTCAGTAAGATGAAGAAAGTTATTTAACTTAAATATGTTAAATTAATGATTTAAGGCAATTCCATATCGACTGCTAAGTGTGTATATACAAGAAAAACGACTTTATACCTGAATATAAGAATGTCGAATTCTTCCAAATGCACTGCCGTTATGGCTTTATGTCAACTTCGGTAAAGAGAAGAAGTAATTAACTAAAATATGGTAAAATAATGATTTAAGGCAATTCAATATCGACTGCTAAATGTGTATATACAAGAAAATCGACTTTATACCTGAATATAAGAATGTCGAATTCTTCCAAATGCACTGCCGTTATGGCTTTATGTCAACTTCAGTAAGATGAAGAAAGTTAATTAACTTAAATATGTTAAATTAATGATTTAAGGCAATTCAATATCGACTGCTAAATGTGTATATACAAGAAAAACGACTTTATACCTGAATATAAGAACGTCGAATTCTTCCAAATGCACTGCCGTTATGGCTTTATGTCAACTTCAGTAAGATAAAGAAGGTTTATTAACTTAAATATGTTTTAATGATTTGTTCAATATCGACTGCTTGTGTATTAGAAAAATCGACTTTATACCTGAATATAAGATTGATCGAATTCTTCCAAATGCACTGCCGTTATGGCTTTATGTCAACTTCAGTAAGATGAAGAAAGTTAATTAACTTAAATATGTTAAATTAATGATTTAAGGCAATTCAATATCGACTGCTAAATGTGTATATACAAGAAAATCGACTTTATACCTGAATATAAGAATGTCGAATTCTTCCAAATGCACTGCCGTTATGGCTTTATGTCAACTTCGGTAAGATGAAGAAAGTTAATTAACTTAAATATGTTAAATTAATGATTTAAGGCAATTCAATATCGACTGCTAAATGTGTATATACAAGAAAATCGACTTTATACCTGAATATAAGAATGTCGAATTCTTCCAAATGCACTACCGGCATGGCTTTATGTCAACTTAAGTAAGATGAAGAAAGTTATTTAACTTAAATATGTTAAATTAATGATTTAAGGCAATTCAATATCGACTGCTAAATGTGTATATACAAGAAAATCGACTTTATACCTGAATATAAGAATGTCGAATTCTTCCAAATGCACTGCCGTTATGGCTTTATGTCAACTTCAGTAAGATGAAGAAAGTTAATTAACTCAGATATGTTAAATTAATGATTTAAGGCAATTCAATATCGACTGCAAAATGTGTATATACAAGAACATCGACTTTATACCTGAATATAAGAATGTCGAATTTTTCCAAATGCACTGCCGTTATGGCTTTATGTCAACTTCGGTAAGATGAAGAAAGTTAATTAACTTAAATATGTTAAATTAATGATTTAAGGCAATTCAATATCGACTGCTAAATTTGTATATACAAGAAAATTTACCTTATACCTGAATATAAGAATGTCGATTTCTTCCAAATGCACTGCCGTTATGGCTTTATGTCAACTTCAGTAAGATGAAGAAAGTTAATTAACTTAAATATGTTAAATTAATGATTTAAGGCAATTCAATATCGACTGCTAAATGTGTATATACAAGAATATCGTCTTTATGCGCTAACGTTATGGCCATTTGTCAACTTCGGTAAGATGAAGAAGTTTTATTAACTTAAATATGTTAAAGTAATGACTTGAAACAACTCAATATCGATTGCTAAGTTTGTAATAACAAGAAAGTCGAATTTATTCCTGAACATAAGATTGATGATTTCTTCCAAATGCACTGCCGTTATGGCTTTATGTCAACTTCAGTAAGATGAAGAAAGTTAATTAACTTAAATATGTTAAATTAATGATTTAAGGCAATTCAATATCGACTGCTAAATGTGTATATACAAGAAAATCGACTTTATACCTGAATATAAGAATGTCGAATTCTTCCAAATGCACTGCCGTTATGGCTTTATGTCAACTTCAGTAAGATGAAGAAGTTTTATTAACTTAAATATGTTAAATTAATGATTTGAAGCAATTCAATATCGACTGCTAAATGTGTATATACAAGAAAATCTACTTTATACCTGAATATAAGATTGTCGATTTCTTCCAAATGCACTGCCGTTATGGCTTTATGTCAACTTAAGTAAGATGAAGAAAGTTATTTAACTTAAATATGTTAAATTAATGATTTAAGGCAATTCAATATCGACTGCAAAATGTGTATATACAAGAAAATCGACTTTATACCTGAATACAAGACTGTCGAATTTTTACAAATGCACTGCCCTTATGGCTTTATGTCAACTTCAGTAAGATGAAGAAAGTACACTAACTTAGTTATGTTAAATTAATGATTTAAGGCAATTCAATATCGACTGCTAAATGTGTATATACAAGAAAATCGACTTTATACCTGAATATAAGAATGTCGAATTCTTCCAAATGCACTGCCGTTATGGCTTTATGTCAACTTCAGTAAGATGAAGAAAGTTAATTAACTTAAATATGTTAAATTAATGATTTAAGGCAATTCAATATCGACTGCTAAATGTGTATATACAAGAAAATCGACTTTATACCTGAATATAAGAATGTCGAATTCTTCCAAATGCACTGCCGTTATGGCTTTATGTCAACTTCAGTAAGATGAAGAAAGTTAATTAACTTAAATATGTTAAATTAATGATTTAAGGCAATTCAATATCGACTGCTAAATGTGTATATACAAGAAAATCGACTTTATACCTGAATATAAGATTGTCGAATTATTCCAAATGCACTGCCGTTATGACAATATGTCAACTTCAGTAAGATGAAGAAAGTTAATTAACTTAAATATGTTAAATTAATGATTTAAGGCAATTCAATATCGACTGCTAAATGTGTATATACAAGAAAATCGACTTTATACCTGAATATAAGAATGTCGAATTCTTCCAAATGCACTGCCGTTATGGCTTTATGTCAACTTCAGTAAGATGAAGAAAGTTAATTAACTTAAATATGTTAAATTAATGATTTAAGGCAATTCAATATCGACTGCTAAATGTGTATATACAAGAAAATCGACTTTATACCTGAATATAAGATTGTCGAATTCTTCCAAATGCACTGCCGTTATGGCCTTATGTCAACATCAATAAGATGAAGAAGGTAAATTAACTTAAAGATGTTAAATTAATGATTTAAAGCAACTCAATATCGACTGCTAAATATGTATATACAAGAAAATCGACTTTATACCTGAATATAAGATTGTCGAATTCTTCCAAATGCACTGCCCTTGAGGCTTTATGTCAACTTCAGTAAGATGAAGAAAGTTAATTAACTTAAATATGTTAAATTAATGATTTAAGGCAATTCAATATCGACTGCTAAATGTGTATATACAAGAAAATCGACTTTATACCTGAATATAAGATTGTCGAATTCTTCCAAATGCACTGCCGTTATGGCTTTATGTCAACTTCAGTAAGATGAAGAAAGTTAATTAACTTAAATATGTTAAATTAATGATTTAAGGCAATTCAATATCGACTGCTAAATGTGTATATACAAGAAAATCGACTTTATACCTGAATATAAGAATGTCGAATTTTTCCAAATGCACTGCCGTTATGGCTTTATGTCAACTTCAGTAAGATGAAGAAAGTTATTTAACTTAAATATGTTAAATTAATGATTTAAGGCAATTCAATATCGACTGCTAAATGTGTATATACAAGACCATCGACTTTATACCTGAATATAAGAATGTCGAATTCTTCCAAATGCACTGCCGTTATGGCTTTATGTCAACTTCAGTAAGATGAAGAAAGTTAATTAACGTTATATGTTAAATTAATGATTTAAGTCAATTCAATATCGACTGCTAAATGTGTATATACAAGAACATCGACTTTATACCTGAATATAAGAATGTCGAATTCTTCCAAATGCACTGCCGTTATGGCTTTATGTCAACTTCAGTAAGATGAAGAAAGTTAATTAACTTAAATATGTTAAATTAATGATTTAAGGCAATTCAATATCGACTGCTAAATGTGTATATACAAGAAAATCGACTTTATACCTGAATATAAGAATGTCGAATTCTTCCAAATGCACTGCCGTTATGGCTTTATGTCAACTTCAGTAAGATGAAGAAAGTTATTTAACTTAAATATGTTAAATTAATGATTTAAGGCAATTCAATATCGACTGCTAAATGTGTATATACAAGAAAATCGACTTTATACCTGAATATAAGAATGTCGAATTCTTCCAAATGCACTGCCGTTATGGCTTTATGTCAACTTCGTAAAATAAGATTAAAAGTATGTTAATTAACTTAAATATGTTAAAATTAATGATTTATGCAATTTCTTCAATATCGTTACGGCTTTATGTCAACTTCTAAATGAAGTATATACAAGAAAATCGACTTTATACCTAAATGTGTATATGAATATAAGAATTGTCGAATTCTTCCAAATGCACTGCCGTTATGGCTTTATGTCAACTTCAGTAAGATGAAGAAAGTTATTTAACTTAAATATGTTAAATTAATGATTTAAGGCAATTCAATATCGACTGCAAAATGTGTATATACAAGAAAATCGAATTTATACCTGAATATAAGAATGTCGAATTCTTCCAAATGCACTGCCGTTATGGCTTTATGTCAACTTCAGTAAGATGAAGAAAGTTATTTAACTTAAATATGTTAAATTAATGATTTAAGGCAATTCCATATCTACTGCTAAGTGTGTATATACAAGAAAAACGACTTTATACCTGAATGTAAGATTGTCGAATTCTTCCAAATGCAATGCCGTTATGGCTTTATGTCAACTTCAGTAAGATGGGGAAGGTTAATTATCTTAAATATGTTAAATTAATGATTTAAGGCAATTCAATATCGACTGCTAAATGTGTATATACAAGAAAATCGACTTTATACCTGAATATAAGAATGTCGAATTCTTCCAAATGCACTGCCGTTATGGCTTTATGTCAACTTCAGTAAGATGAAGAAAGTTATTTAACTTAAATATGTTAAATTAATGATTTAAGGCAATTCAAAATCGACTGCAAAATGTGTATATACAAGAACATCGAATTTATACCTGAATATAAGAATGTCGAATTCTTCCAAATGCACTGCCGTTATGGCTTTATGTCAACTTCGGTAAGATGAAGAAGAAACTAATTTAAATATGTTAAATTAATGATTTAAGGCAATTCAATATCGACTGCTAAGTGTGTATATACAAGAAAATCGACTCTGTACCTGAATATAAGATTGTCGAATTCTTCCAAATGCATTGCCGTTATGGCTTTATGTCAACTTCAGTAAGATGAAGAAAGTTAATTAACTTAAATATGTTAAATTAATGATTTAAGGCAATTCAATATCGACTGCTAAATGTGTATATACAAGAATATCGTCTTTATACCTGAATATAAGATTGTCAACTTCAGTAAAATGAAGAAGGTTAATTAACTTGAATATGTTAAATTAATGATTTAGGGCAATTCAATATCGACTGCTAAATGTGTATATAAAAGAAAATCGACTTTATACCTGAATATAAGATTGTCGAATTCTTCCAAATAAACTGCCGTTATGGCTTTCTGTCAACTTCGGTAAGATGAAGAAGCATAATTAACTTAAATATGTTAAATTAATGATTTAAGGCAATTCAATATCGACTGCGAAATGTGTATATACAAGAACGTCGACTTTATACCTGAATATAAGATTCTCGTATTCTTCCAAATAAACTGCCCTTGAGGCTTTATGTCAACTTCAGTAAGATGAAGAAAGTTAATTTACTTAAATATGTTAAATTAATGATTTAGGGCAATTCAATATCGACTGCTAAGTGTGTATATAAAAGAAAATCGACTTTATACCTGAATATAAGATTCTCGAATTCTTCCAAATGCACTGCCGTTATGGCTTTCTGTCAACTTCAATAAGATGAAGAAGCATAATTAACTTAAATATGTTAAATTAATGATTTAAGGCAATTCAGTATCGACTGCTAAATGTGTATATACAAGAACGTCGACTTTATACCTGAATATAAGAATGCCGAATTCTTCTAAATGTACTGCCGTTGTGGCTTTATGACAACTTCAGTAAGATGAAGAAGCATAATTAACTTAAATATGTTAAATCATTGATTAAAGGCAATTCAATATCGACTGCTAAATATGAATATATACAAGAAAATCGACTTTATACCTGAATATAAGAATGTCGAGTTCTTCCAAATGCACTGCCGTTATGGCTTTATGTCAACTTCGGTAAGATGAAGAAGCATAATTAACTTAAATATGTTAAATTAATGATTTAAGGCAATTCAATATCGACTGCTAAATGTTTATATACAAGAAAATCGACTTTATACCTGAATATAAGAATGTCGAATTCTTCCAAATGCACTGCCGTTATGGCTTTATGTCAACTTCAGTAAGATGAAGAAAGTTAATTAACTTAAATATGTTAAATTAATGATTTAAGGCAATTCAATATCGACTGCTAAATGTGTATATACAAGAAAATCGACTTTATACCTGAATATAAGATTGTCGAATTCTTCCAAATGCACTGCCGTTATGGCTTTATGTCAACTTCAGTAAGATGAAGAAGGTTAATTAACTTAAATATGTTAAATTAATGATTTAAGGCAATTCAATATCGACTGCTAAATGTGTATATACAAGAAAATCGACTTTATACCTGAATATAAGATTGTCGAATTTTTCCAAATGCACTGCCGTTATGGCTTTATGTAAATTTCAGGAAGATGAAGAAAGTTAATTACTTGAAATATGTTAAAGTAATGATTTGAAGACAATTCAATATCGACTGCAAAATGTGTATATACAAGAAAGTCGACTTTATACCTGAATATAAGATTGTCGAATTCTTCCAAATGCACTGCCGTTATGGCTTTATGTCAACTTCAGGAAGATGAAGAAGGTTAATTAACTTAAATTTTTTAAATTAATGATTTAAGGCAATTCAATATCGACTGCTAAATGTGTATATACAAGAAAATCGACTTTATACCTGAATATAAGAATGTCGAATTCTTCCAAATGCACTGCCGTTATGGCTTTATGTCAACTTCAGTAAGATGAAGAAGGTTAATTAACTTAAATATGTTAAATTAATGATTTAAGGCAATTCAATATCGACTGCTAAATGTGTATATACAAGAAAATCGACTTTATACCTGAATATAAGATTGTCGAATTCTTCCAAATGCACTGCCGTTATGGCTTTATGTCAACTTCGGTAAGATGAAGAAAGTTAATTAACTTAAATATGTTAAATTAATGATTTAAAGCAACTCAATATCGACTGCTAAATGTGTATATACAAGAAAATCGTCTTTATACCTGAATATAAGATTGTCGATTTCTTCCAAATGCACTGCCGTTATGGCTTTATGTCAACTTCAGTAAGATGAAGAAAGTTAATTAACTTAAATATATTAAATTAATGATTTAAGGCAATTCAATATCGACTGCTAAATGTGTATATACAAGAACATCGACTTTATACCTGAATATAAGATTGTCGAATTCTTCCAAATGCACTGCCGTTATGGCTTTATGTCAACTTCAGTAAGATGAAGAAGGTTAATTAACTTAAATATGTTAAATTAATGATTTAAGGCAATTCAATATCGACTGCTAAATGTGTATATACAAGAAAATCGACTTTATACCTGAATATAAGATTGTCGAATTCTTCCAAATGCACTGCCGTTATGGCTTTATGTCAACTTCAGTAAGATAAAGAAGGTAAATTAACTTAAAGATGTTGAATTAATGATTTAAAGCAATTCAATATCGACTGCTAAATGTGTATATACAAGAAAATCGACTTTATACCTGAATATAAGATTGTCGAATTCTTCCAAATGCACTGCCGTTATGGCTTTATGTCAACTTCAGTAAGATGAAGAAAGTTAATTAACTTAAATATGTTAAATTAATGATTTAAGGCAATTCAATATCGACTGCTAAATGTGTATATACAAGAAAATCGACTTTATACCTGAATATAAGATTGTCGAATTTTTACAAATGCACTGCCGTTATGGCTTTATGTCAACTTCGGTAAGATGAAGAAAGTTAATTAACTTAAATATATTAAATTAATGATTTAAGGCAATTCAATATCGACTGCTAAATGTTTATATACAAGAACATCGACTTTATACCTGAATATAAGAATGTCGAATTCTTCCAAATGCACTGCCGTTATGGCTTTATGTCAACTTCAGTAAGATGAAGAAAGTTAATTAACTTAAATATGTTAAATTAATGATTTAAGGCAATTCAATATCGACTGCTAAATGTGTATATACAAGAAAATCGACTTTATACCTGAACATAAGATTGTCGAATTTTTCCAAATGCACTGCCGTTATGGCTTTATGTCAACTTCAGTAAGATGAAGAAGGTTAATTAACTTAAGTATGTTAAACTAATGATTTAAGGCAACTCAATATCGACTGCTAAATGTGTATATACAAGAAATCGACTTTATACCTGAATATAAGAATGTCGAATTCTTCCAAATGCACTGCCGTTATGGCTTTATGTCAACTTCGGTAAGATAAAGAAAGTTAATTAACTTAAATATGTTAAATTAATGATTTAAGGCAATTCAATATCGACTGCTAAGTGTGTATATACAAGAAAATCGACTTTATACCTGAATATAAGATTGTCGAATTCTTCCAAATGCAATGCCTTTATGGCTTTATGTCAACTTCAGTAAGATGAGGAAGGTTAATTAACTTAAAATATGTTAAATTAATGATTTAAGGCAATTCAATATCGACTGCTAATGTGTATATACAAGAAAATCGACTTTACACCTGAATATAAGAATGTCGAATTTTTACAAATGCACTGCCGTTATGGCTTTATGTCAACTTCAGTAAGATGAGGAAGGTTAATTAACTTAAATATGTTAAATTAATGATTTAAGCAACTCAATATCGACTGCTAAGTGTGTATATACAAGAAAATCGACTTTATACCTGAATATAAGATTGTCGAATTTTTACAAATGCACTGCCGTTATGGCTTTATGTCAACTTCGGTAATATAAAAAAAGTTAATTAACTTAAATATGTTAAATTAATGATTTAAAGCAATTCAATATCGACTGCTAAATGTGTATATACAAAAAATCGACTTTATACCAGAATACAAGATTGTCGAATTTTTACAAATGCACTGCCGTTATGGATTTATGTCAACTTCAGTAAGATAAGGAAAGTTAATTAACTTAAATATATGTTAAATTAATAATTTAAGGCAATTCAATATCGACTGCTAAATGTGTATATACAAGAAAATCGACTTTATACCTGAATATAAGATTGTCGAATTCTTCCAAATGCACTGCCGTTATGGCTTTATGTCAACTTCAGTAAGATAAAGAAGGTAAATTAACTTAAATATGGTAAATTAATGATTTAAGGCAATTCAATATCGACTGCTAAATGTGTGTATGAAGGAAATCGACTTTATACCTGAATATAAGAAAGTCGAATTCTTTCAAATGCACTGCCGTTATGGCTTTATGTCAACTTCAGTAAGATGAGGAAGGTTAATTAACTTAAATATGTTAAATTAATGATTTAAAGCAACTCAATATCGACTGCTAAATGTGTATATACAAGAACATCGACTTTATACCTGAATATAAGGATGTCGGATTTTTCCAAATGCTTTGCCGTTATGGCTTTATGTCAACTTCGGTAAGATTAAGAAGTAAAATTAACTTAAGTATGTTAAACTAATGATTTAAAGCAACTCAATATCGATTGCTTAATGTGTAATCACAAGAAAGTTGACTTTATACCTGAACATAAGATTGTCGAATTTTTACAAATGCACTGCCGTTATGGCTTTATGTCAACTTCAGGAAGATGAAGAAGGTTAATTAACTTAAGTATGTTAAACTAATGATTTAAGGCAATTCAATATCGACTGCTAAATGTGTATATACAAGAGAATCGACTTTATACCTGAATATAAGATTGTCGATTTTTTACAATGCACTGCCGTTATGGCTTTATGTCAACTTCGGTAAGATGAAGAAAGTTAATTAACTAAAATATGGTAAATTAATGATTTAAGGCCATTCAATATCGACTGCTAAATGTGTATATACAAGAAATCGACTTTATACCTGAATATAAGCTTGTCCAATTATTCGAAATTTAGTGCCGTTATGGCTTTATGTCAACTTCAGTAAGATGAAGAAAGTTAATTAACTTAAATATGTTAAATTAATGATTAAAGGCAATTCAATATCGACTGCAAAATGTGTATATACAAGAACATCGACTTTATACCTGAATATAAGATTGTTGATTTCTTCCAACTGCATTGCCGTTATGGCTTTATGTCAACTTCGGTAAGATAAGAAAGTAAATTAACTTATGTATATATGTTAAATTAATGATTTAAGGATATTCAATATCGACTGCTAAGTGTGTATATACAAGAAAACCGACTTTATACCTGAATATAAGATTGTCGGGTTCTCCCAAATGCATTGCCGTTGTGGCTTTATGTCAACTTCAGTAAGTTGAAGTAGGTAAATTAACATAAATATGTTAAATTAATGATTTAAAGCAACTCAATATCGACTACTGATTGTGTATATACAAGAAAATCGACTTTATACCTGAACATAAGATTGTTGATTTCGTCAAACTGCATTGCCCTTATGGCTTTATGTCAACTTCAGTAAGGTGCGGAAGGTTAATTAACTTAAAAATGTTAAGATTAATGATTTAAAGCAACTCAATATCGACTACTAAATGTGTATATACAAGAAAATCGACTTTATATCTGAACATAAGATTGTTGATTTCTTCAAACTGCATTGCCCTTATGGCTTTATGTCAACTTCAGTAAGGTGAGGAAGGATAATTAACTTAACTATGTTAAATTAATGATTTAAAGCAATTCAATATCGACTACTAAATGTGTATATACAAGAAAATCGACTTTATATCTGAACATAAGATTGTTGATTTCTTCAAACTGCATTGCCCTTATGGCTTTATGTCAACTTCAGTAAGGTGAGGAAGGTTAATTAACTTAAAAATGTTAAATTAATGATTTAAAGCAACTCAGTATCGACTACTAGATGTGTAAATACAAGAAAATCGACTTTATACCTGAACATAAGATTGTTGATTTCTTCAAACTGCATTGCCCTTATGGCTTTATGTCAACTTCAGTAAGGTGAGGAAGGTTAATTAACTTAGAAATGTTAAATTAATGATTTAAAGCAACTCAATATCGACTACTAATTAAGTATATACAAGAAAACCGACTTTACACTTGAACATAAGATTGTTGATTTCTTCAAACTGCATTGCCCTTATGGCTTT
>NW_026090354.1:0-17633 GCF_024586455.1 Bactrocera neohumeralis
CATGGCAGCTTTGGAGGTGGACGCTTCCTCCCTTACGTTTGCTGTTATCACTGCTGTATCTGCCGGTATACTTAGGTTGGTATGTCCGGCAGTACCTTTACCCGTCTCCTGGCAGGAGACGAGTAATTCGTCTTCGTCGGATTCCGTAATGGGAATCCTGTAATTCATGTCCTTAGTCGTCGCTGTTGTCGTCAAATTGGTTATTGTAGTTGTTGTTGTTTTGTTGTTTCCGTTCATTTGTTGGTCCCGCAAGTAAGCCGGAAAGGGTTGGTCACTCGTCCGCAGAGCCGGTTTGCAGAGAGAAGGCTTTTACACCTCCGACCTCGCCCAGGCATCGGAGGGGACCGTTCGCGATCAGCTATTTATTACCCCCCGCTGACCATTCAGCCCTCGGCACGGGTACCTCGACACCTTGGCTTAGGGTGGTGTTGGTGCGGGTATCCTCATACTTCCAACGATAGGAGATGGGCGTAAAACCTAGGGTTTATTCATCCATTTCACTATTGTGGGAATTATGGGGTGCCCCTCTTAGTTCGTAAGATTAGAGTGCGTTTCTTTAGGGATGCACACTTTACTCTTACTTAAGCCGCTTCGCCACGACAAGGCGACCAACTTCAAAGAGGTGGCTGTAGGTATTTAGGTATATATGTATGTTTCTCAGACAATTTAAAATAGTTATTTGCTCTTTTTTTTACGGCGATGCTGGATATCCATTACAACCTTGGCTAAGGACACCGTATCGTTCCGTAAGTCAAGGTAGCCGACAAAGTAATTATAACATAAAGCACTCCAAAACTAGAAATATTATAGAGCGAACGATCGGTGTTTTAAAGAACCACTTTCGATGTTTGTTGGGAGCTCGAGAGCTGCATTACTCGCCTCAAAAGCGAGTCAAATTATAAATGTTGCTTGTGCACTACACAATATTTGCATTTTCTACACAGTAGAAGATTTGAACCCGATAGAATTTGATAATGAACAACCAAGCACCAATTATTTAAAAGCCAGAATAATTTTACTGTATTATCCTCACTACAATACGAATTTAATTTACAATTCAGTCTAAGTAAGACGTGGCTAGTTATCCCAACATCAAAAATTTAAAAAGTAAGAATAATAGAATATTTTGTTGCAAATTATTTGTTCATTGACAGGATAGCTTACATCTCAATTTTCAATCGCAATGTTATTTTATTTCAAATTCTTTGTCTACTAGATTTCAGTCACAACTGTCTCTTAGCTCCAAAAGATTCTAACAGACGTTGATAATTTATCTGTCATAGCGCCATCTGTTAGAACATTTTGGAGCTAACGGACAATTGTCACTGTCAAATAATAGACAAAGAATTTGACATAAAAACAAGAAAAAACGTTAACTTCGGTTGCACCGAAGCTAAATACCCTTCGTGCGTTCAGTTTGTATGGAAGCTATATGCTATAGTAATCCGTTCCGAACAAGTTTTTTAGAGATTACATTGTTGAACTTGATTCCGATCGTTCAGTTTGTATGGCAGCTATATGCTATAGTTAACCGATCTGAACCATTTCTTCGAAGATTACATTGTTGCCTTAGAAAATAACATATACCAAATTTCGTGAATATATCTTGTCAAGTGGGAAAGTTGTCCACATAAGAACTTGATTCCGATCGTTCAGTTTGTATGGCAGCTATATGCTATAGTTAACCGATCTGAACCATTTCTTCGAAGATTACATTGTTGCCTTAGAAAATAACATATACCAAATTTCGTGAATATATCTTGTCAAATGTGAAAGTTGTCCATGCAATAACTTGATTCCGATCGTTCAGTTTGTATGGCAGCTATATGCTATAGTTAACCGAACTGATCAGTTTCTTCGGAGATTACATTGTTGCTTTAGAAAATAATATATACCAAATTTCGTGAATACATCTTGTCAAATATAGGGTCTACATAAAAGAACTTGATTCCGATCGTTTAGTTTGTATGACAGCTATATTCTAAAGTTAACCGATCTAAACCATTTCTTCGAAGATTACATTGTTGCATTAGAAAATAACATGTACCGAATTTCATGAATATATCTTGTCAAATGTGAAAGTTGTCCATACAAGAACTTGATTCCGATCGTTCAGTTTGTATGACAGCTATATGCTGTAGTTAACCAACCTGAGCAATTTCTTCGGAGATTACATTGCTGCTTCAGAAAATAATATATACCAAATTTCGTGAATATATCGCACTCTAAATAAAAAAGGGTCAAAACTCAAAATACTAAGATTTTCAGGAGCGACGAAAAACGTTTTATGTAAATATTATTGCATTATTTAAAGAAAATATTGTGACATCATGAAAATATACAACATTGAAGAAGGTTCTGCTATGTTTTTTTCAATTTTATATTATGCTTGCGAAAATAGAACAAAATTTTGATTTATAAATCACAGGATTGATGAACACAAGTATTGGCACAGCAAGATACTTTGACTTTACCACTGTTTTTTACCACTTATAAAATAAGTTTTGAATACAAAAAAAAAATACTTAGTTAGGACGAGTAATTATCAATTATATTTCCTTTAATTCATTTAATTATCTCTTTTATTTATTTAATAGTAATTATAAAAAGAAACAAGTAAGCAAGGGCTAAGTTCGGGTGTCACCGAACATTTTATACTCTCGCATGATAAAGTGATAATCGAGATTTCATTATACGTCATTTACATATTTTTCAAATACCGTATTTGTGGAAAGTTTTACTCCGCTATCATCATTGGTTCCTAATGTATATATTATACAGAGAAGGCATCAGATGGAATTCAAAATAGCGTTATATTGGAAGAGGGCGTGGTTGTGAACCGATTTCACCCATATTTCGTACATGTCATCAGAGTGTTAAGAAAATATTATATACCGAATTTCATTGAAATCGGTCTAGCAGTTCCTGAGATATGGTTTTTGGTCCATAAGTGGGCGACGCCACGCCCATTTTCAATTTTTAAAAAAAGCTTGGGTGCAGCTTCTTTCTGCCATTTTTTCCGTAAAATTTAGTGTTTCTGACGTTTTTTGTTAGTCGGTTAACGCACTTTTAGTGATTTTCAACATAACCTTTGTATGGGAGGTGGGCGTGGTTAATATCCGATTTCTTCCATTTTTGAACTGTATATGGAAATGCCTGAAGAAAACGACTCTGTAGAGTTTGGTTGGCATAGCTATAGTAGTTTCCGAGATACGTACAAAAAACTTAGTAGGGGGCGGGGCCACACCCACTTTCCAAAAAAATTACGTCCAAATATGCCCCTCCTTAATGCGATCCCTTGTGCCAAATTTCACTTTAATATCTTTATTTATGGCTTAGTTATGACACTTTATAGGTTTTCGGTTTCCGCCATTGTGTGGGCGTGGCAGTTGGCCGATTTTGCCCATCTTCGAACTTAACTTTCTTATGGAGCCAAGGAATACGTGTACCAAGTTTCATCATGATATCTTAATTTTTACTCAAGTTACAGCTTGCACGGACGGACGGACAGACGGACGGTCAGACGGACAGACGGACGGACGGACAGACGGACGGACGGACAGACAGACATCCGGATTTCGACTCTACTCGTCACCCTGATCACTTTGGTATATATAACCCTATATCTGACTCTTTTAGTTTTAGGACTTACAAACAACCGTTATGTGAACAAAACTATAATACTCTCCTTAGCAACATTGTTGCGAGAGTATAAAAAAGTGCTAATTTTAGCGAAACAAAAGTTTTGGCACATTCCTAAAAAATACAAAAAAAAACAATACCAAAGTGGTAAACTACATATAAAATTAATATTTTGCGGCCAAGCCCTTTTGCTTGATGACTGCCTCCAGCCGCTTTGGCATTGCTGAAACCAATTTGTGTGTCGTTTCTGTGCCAATATTCTGCCATTCCTCCATTAGTGCCACCTTCAACTCAGCTTTTGTTGATATTGCTCGCTTCTTAACGCGCCTATCTAGCTCTTCCCACAAATGTTCTATTGGGTTAAGATCGGGCGATTGAGGGGGAAGCGGTAATGTATGTTTTATGTGATGTGCCAGCCACATGCGTACATCATAAGCCGTGTTGAAATGTGAATGACTCTGGCAATTTCAATTTGTCGGCACTTTTTTTTACATTTCTCTTCAGAATTTCCATATAATATTTCTTGTCCATAATGCCGTCTATGAATTCGAGCGCACCGACACCTGCAGCGGACATACAACCCCACAAAATTACCCCTCCACGGCCATATTTTACAGTAGCAGCAAGGTTCTTGTCTTGCAGTTCGGTGTTAGGCTTTCTCCACACAGTTTGCCGACCATCAGATTGAATTTACTCTCATCTGAGAAGAGTACACTGTCCCAGAAGTCCCTTGGCTTGCTTATGTATTCCTTCGCATAAGCTAAACGCTTCGTTTGGTTCGCTTTTGAAATTAGAGGTTTACGTCTAGCTACGCGAGAACTGTAATTAGCTTCATGCAGTGTCCTCCAGACCGTTATTGGATGAATATCTTTTCCCATCTCTTCTTTAACTTCCGCAGCGATTTGTGTGGATGATATTCTGGGGTTATTTTTTACATTGCTGACTATTTGAAAACGCTCGCGGTCACTTAAAGCCTTGTGCCTGCGTGTTCGTTTTTTGCTTTGTAAAGATACAGTACCTCTAAAACGTTGAATAATACTCCGTATGGTATATCGGCTTCTGTCCATCATTTCACCAATCTCAGCGTACGATTTACCCTGATTATGCAAATAGGTATAATATCATTTTCCGTTGAGATTCGTTGATTTCACAGTTTTTGCTGCCCATTTTAATAAAATTAAAGCAAATTTAACTATAAAATAAATGCCCACTGAGTTTTGATGTTGGATTTTTTACTACACATTTACATATATATAAATAGCGGTACTTTAAAAAAGAGTTGTCATAATCAATAAAAATCAAGCGAAATAACCTAATTTTATAGGGAGTGCCAATACTTTTGTGTCGCTATAATTAGCACTTTTTTCTTTTTATAATTACTATTAAATAAATATAAGAGATAATTAAGTGAATTAAAGGAAATATAATTGATAATTACTCGTCCTAACTAAGGATTTTTTTTTGTATTCAAAACTTATTTTATAAGTGGTAAAGTCAAGGCATCTTGCTGTTCCAATACTTTTGTTCATCACTGTATGTTTTTATTTAAATATTTCTATTTTGAAATAAAGCTTTCTTCTTCTTCTTAATTGGCGTAGAAACCGCTTAAGCGATTATAGCCGAGTTAACAACAGCGCGCCAGTCGTTTCTTCTTCTCGCTACGTGGCGCCAATTGGATATTCCAAGCGAAGCCAGGTCCTTCTCCACTTGGTCCTTCCAACGGAGTGGAGGTCTTCCTCTTCCTCTGCTTCCCCCGGCGGGTACTGCGTCGAATATTTTTAGAGCTGGAGTGTTTTCGTCCATCCGGACAACATGACCTAGCCAGCGTAGCCGCTGTCTTTTAATTCGCTGAACTATGTCGATGTCGTCGTATATCTCGTACAGCTCATCGTTCCATCGAATGCGGTATTCGCCGTGGCTAACGCGCAAAGGACCATAAATCTTTCGCAGAACTTTTCTCTCGAAAACTCGCAACGTCTACTCATCCGTTGTGACATCGTCCAAGACTCTGCACCATACAGCAGGACGGGAATTATGAGTGACTTATAGAGTTTGGTTTTTGTTTGTCGAGAGAGGACTTTGCTTCTCAATTGCCTACTCAGTCCGAAGTAGCACCTGTTGGCAAGAGTTATCCTGCGTTGGATTTCTAGGCTGACATTGTTGGTGGTGTTTATGCTGGTTCCAAGATAGACGAAATTATCTACGACTTCAAAGTTATGACTGTCAACAGTGACGTGAGAGCCAAGTCGCGAATGCGACGACTGTTTGTTTGATGACAGGAGATATTTCGTCTTGCCCTCGTTTACTGCCAGACCCATTTTCTGTGCTTCCTTGTCCAGCCTGGAGAAAGCAGAACTAACGGCGCGGGTGTTGAGGCCGATGATATCAATATCATCGGCATACGCCAACAGCTGTACACTCTTATAGAAGATGGTACCTTCTCTATTTAGTTCTGCGGCTCGAACTATTTTCTCCAAAAGCAGGTTGAAAAAGTCGCACGATAGGGAATCGCCTTGTCTGAAACCTCGTTTGGTATCGAACGGCTCGGAGAGGTCCTTCCCGATCCTGACGGAGCTTTTGGTGTTACTCAACGTCAGTTTACAGAGCCGTATTAGTTTTGCGGGGATACCAAATTCAGACATCGCGGCATAAAGGCAGCTCCTTTTCGTGCTGTCGAAAGCAGCTTTGAAATCGACGAAGAGGTGGTGTGTATCGATTCTCCTTTCACGGGTCTTTTCCAAGATTTGGCGCATGGTGAATATCTGGTCGGCTGTTGATTTGCCAGGTCTGAAGCCACACTGATAAGGTCCAATCAGTTTGTTGACGGTGGGCTTTAATCTTTCACACAATACGCTCGATAGAACCTTATATGCGATGTTGAGGAGGCTAATCCCACGGTAGTTGGCGCAGATTGTGGGGTCTCCTTTTTTATGGATTGGGCATAGCACACTTAAATTCCAATCGTTGGGCATGCTTTCGTCCGACCATATTTTACAAAGAAGCTGATGCATGCACCTTATCAGTTCTTCGCCGCCGTGTTTGAATAGCTCGGCCGGCAATCCGTCGCCCCTGCCGCTTTGTTGTTCTTGAGGCGGGCAATTGCTATTCGAACTTCTTCATGGTCGGGTAATGGAACGTCTGCTCCATCGTCATCGATTGGGGAATCGGGTTCTCCTTCTCCTGGTGTTGTGCGTTCACTGCCATTCAGCAGGCTGGAGAAGTGTTCCCTCCATAATTTAAGTATGCTCTGGGCATCAGTGACTAGATCACCTTTGGGGGTTCTACAGGAATACGCTCCGGTCTTGAAACCTTCCGTAAGCCGCCGCATTTTTTCGTAGAATTTTCGAGCATTACCCCTGTCGGCCAGCTTATCAAGCTCTTCGTACTCACGAATTTCAGCCTCTTTCTTCTTCTGTCTACAAATGCGTCTCGCTTCCCTCTTCAACTCTCGGTATCTATCCCATCCCGCACGTGTAGTGGTCGATCGTAACGTTGCGAGGTAGGCAGCCTGTTTTCTCTCCGCTGCGACACGGCACTCCTCGTCGTACCAGCTGTTCTTTTGCACTTTCCGAAAACCAATGGTTTCGGTTGCAGCTGTACGTAAGGAGTTTGAAATGCCGTCCCACAGTTCCCTTATACCGAGTTGTTGACGAGTGCTCTCAGAGAGCAGGAGTGCAGGCCGAGTAGAAAATCGTTCGGCTGTCTGTTGTGATTGCAGCTTCTCGACGTCGAACCTTCCTTGTGTTTGGTGGCGCGCGTTTTTTGCTGCACAGAGGCGGGTGCGAATCTTAGCTGCAACAAGATAGTGGTCCGAGTCGATGTTAGGACCTCGGAGCGCACACACATCTAAAACACTGGAGACGTGTCTTCCATCTATCACAACATGATCGATCTGGTTGGTAGTTTTTCGATCCGGGGACAGCCAGGTAGCTTGATGAATCTTCTTATGCTGGATTCTAGTACTACAGATAACCATATTTCGGGCCCCGGCGAAGTCAATCAGCCCCAACCCATTAGGGGATGTTTCTTCGTGGAGGCTGAATTTACCGACCGTAGTGCCAAAGATACCTTCTGTGCCCACCCTGGCGTTAAAGTCGCCAAGCACGATTTTGACATCGTGGCGGGGGCAGCTCTCATAAGCGCGCTCCAAGCGCTCATAGAAGGCATCTTTGGTCACATCGTCCTTCTCTTCCGTCGGGGCGTGGGCGCAAATCAGCGATATGTTGAAGAACCTCGCTTTGATGCGGATTGTGGCTAGACGTTCATTCACCGCAGTGAATGATAGTACTCGGCGACGGAGTCTCTCTCCCACCACGAATCCTACACCAAACTTGCGCTCCTTTATATGGCCACTGTAGTAAATGTCACAAGGACCTACTCGTCTCTGTCCTTGTCCCGTCCATCGCATTTCTTGGACGGCGGTGATGTCAGCCTTTGTCTTTACGAGGACATCAACCAGCTGGGCAGCGGCACCTTCCCAATTAAGGGACCGGACATTCCAGGTGCATGCCCTCAATTCGTAGTCCTTATTTCGTTTGCCATGGTCGTCGTCAAAAGGGGGGTCTCTCATCCGAGGCTGGTTGTAGCTCTTCACTGGGGGTGTTTTTTTTACGTGGCGGGTCCCAAACCCAGCGCACAACCCTTGTAGGGAATGTTTCGCCTTCTCACTTTAGCTCGCCTTCGAACGGATGTTCTTAGGCTACCCAGAGGATACTTGGTCAAAGACCGGAAGTAGTGAGCTGCTTGAGCCATGTGTAAAAGAATCGTTTCTGGCCACTCCCATGTGAATGGCGATCAGAGAACTTTCCTCACTTGCGTGAACTTCTACACATGACTCCATCCTCCGAAATAAAGCTTTATTCATTTAAATAACACATACATATGTATGTGTCAAAGCAGCACAAAGTAGAACTGTTTTTGATTTCTAGGCTTACTGTAATATGATTATCATGCTTTCCACGAAGATCCAGCTCAATGAAACCACGTTCGTCCTTCTTTTTTATAACTGTTCGTATAACTTTGTCATTTATGTCAAGGGTTGCTTTAAAAAAAGTCTTACACACTCTAATAGTCTTTGAGTTGAGCTCAACGAAAAAAGCATTATTAAGTTTGCGAAGCCCATCTGTACAGGTGCATCTGTATTTCGGTTTAATTTCTTCATATGCCTGGCTATAAACTCTCTCTGTCTTTGCAAGTCACTGCAACCCCAATATTTTTTAAATATTTCCAGGCGCATCGATTCGGAAATTAGTTCATTGAATCGAAGTCGCCACTTTGCTCTGCAGGGTCGCCTTATACACCTGGCATTTACTTCTTTTTTCGACTTGGAAAGTGATGTATAAGAGGCTCCACAGTTTCTTAAAGATTTTTCTTTTTGTTGTTTCTTGTTTTGATATGTATATCTAGAAAGTGTTCTCTTCCTACTTAATCCTTTTATATCTTCTTCTTCCTCTTCTTCTAAGTATTCTTCCGAGGTGCTGCTTTTTCCGGACACACAAAATTCACTCCCTGAGTCACTAAATGCATTAGTGCTACTATCATTATTGCGACAAGGCACACTACAATCTGTTTCCATTGTGTTTGAGTAATGTTCAAGGTTTAGGCAAGACATTTCCATCAAAGGGTTCACAACTAAAAATTAAATTTTGTACTGCAAATAATTTAAGATTTTACAAAATGCATGCAAAATAAGTAAACAAACAAAATACTAATACCAATATCATTAACATTTAATTCTTTTTTCTACTATAAAATAAACAAAAAAAATATATAAAACTTACGACACTCACGATTATTTAATCAAAGAAGGCACATAAATAAATAATACTGTTAATTGAACTCACTTTTCACAACTAAAGAGGCAAAATGCAAAATAATATACCACAAAATTTATCACTTTTTACAGTTATAGAGGTAGAACTGTGGAGGCAGGCTGTTCTTGAGGACATTAACGCAACTAAAAATAATTATTTTTAGTTGATCGTGCAAAAGCAATACACTTGACATAAAAAATAGACACAACTGTATTTTTCCAGTTAAAGAAGATAGTTATGTGAACGAAATTTTTGCAATAGTTAGAGATGTGTACTCTGAATTAATTTATGCAAAAAAATCAGTTTTGGAAAATTTTTAATTGTGACACTTTTGTATTTAGGGTGCGAAATGTATCTTGTCAAATGTGAAAGTTGTCCATACAAGAACTTGATTCCGATCGTTCAGTTTGTATGGCAGCTATATGCTGTAGTTAACCGATCTGAACAATTTCTTCGGAGATTACATTATTGTCTTAGAAAATAATATATACCAAATTTCGTGAATATTCTTATCTTATCAATAGTGAAAGTTATCCACACAAGAACTTGATTCCGATCGTTCAGTTTGTATGACAGCTATATACTATAGTTAACCGATCTGATCAATTTCTTCGTAGATTACATTGTTGCCTTAGAAAATAATATATACCAAATATCGTGAATATATGTATCTTGTCAAATGTGAAAGTTTTCCATACAAGCATTTGATCCCGATCGTTCAGTTTGTATGGCAGCTATATGTTATAGTAGTCCGATATCGGCAGTTCCGACAAATGAGCAGCTTCTTGAAGAGAAAATGACGTTTGCTAAATTTCAAAACGATATCTTAAAAACTGAGGGACTAGTTCGTATATATACAGACAGACAGACAGACGGACATGGCTAAATCGACTCAGCTCTACATACTGATCTTTTATGTATGTATATACTTTATAGGGTCTCCGACGATTCCTTCTGGGTGTTACAAACTTCGTGACAAACTTAATATACCCTGTTCAGGGTATAAAAAAAGCAATTGAAAATTGAGATGATCTTATCAATAGACAAATATTTTGCAATAAAATATTCAATTACTCTCACTTTTTAAATTTTTGTTGTTAAGATGTATATTAAATTCATATTATTGTGAAGATAATACCGTAAAATTATTCTGGCTTTTAAATAATTAGTGCTTGATTGTTCAAAATTTTAATTAAATTATATTCATGTAAGTGTTATGACATTGTTATATTATTAAATTTGTTATGCACTTATCAATCGCAGTGTGTGATTTACAGTGCATCACAAAAATAAGTATCCACTGTGTTTATACGCTTTGTTTTGAGAAAAAAATGCCGCAGAACTGATAATAATATCCATTTTTGACTTTTTTTCAGTTATTTCATATTTTAGTTGAAAGCAATAGCAAAAAACAGAAACTTAAATTAATAATTTTTCAAATTAGGCAAAAAAAAGGCTTAAATAGCTAAAAATTACATCACTAAAGTATGTAGTATGCAATAGTAATACGTTCCAAAGAAAAAGTTCCAACGGTTTTATTTTTGAGCTTTGATGGACCGTTAATATTTTATTGGATAGCCTTTGGATTTTTTTATTGCATTCAATCCGGATGGCATGGACTTTACCAGTTTTTGGGTCACTGAAGATGGAATATTGCCCCATTCTTCGATTAAAACAGATTTCAAAGATTCTTTGCGGGTAATCACGCTACCCAAAAGCTCAACACCTTAAACAGTAAAAACTACCTTTTTTCGCTTTCCAACGAAGGAATAAACCGTGTATATTTATTAGGCACAAGAAAAATCACAATTTCATTTAAAAGGCTTTTTTGTTTTTTGGACTGTTAATAAAATATCACTATCGAGATGGATGAAAAAAATGAGGTCGAGCGCGCGTTGCTACTTCCTTGAGCGTGACGTCGGAAAAGAGGCCGGCCCGCTACCCGTTATTCCTTTTCTAGATTTTTGGTGTGGGGTGTCGGTCAGCTGCTAGATCTGCTGTAGCGGTGACATTGTGGATGTTGTGTGGGTAAATGTTGAATGTGGTGTGTAGGTGTGGCGCCTCTATGTATGGTTGTTTGCTGGGGTAGTACGCTGAGGCTCATTTGGCCATCCCGGCCCCCCTAGGCGAATAGTTAGCCTAGGAGACGCTGTAGCTGCTGCAAGGTGGCGACCACGTTGCTGAGGCCTGTCGTGCGGCGAGGTTGTGGCCTGGATGATTGGCGCCGCATCGAAGTGTCGTTATGTGGACGCCAGGCCCGAGGTGCTGCGAGGACATTTCTTTGACGGGTCCGTGCTACACGGCTTGGCTGTGCCTGTCGGGCTAAATCACGGCTATGGGGAGCAGATGAACGGGCGACAGCGCGTCTGGGATGACGGTGTAGCAGTGTATGATGTGGCCGCTCACAGTGCTGGCACATGGTGTCAGACACGCACTCCAGTGTAGCATGCGTTTGAGCCAGACAATTCAAGCAGTGTCCATATGCCTGAGCCACCTGCTGACGCTGATTGGGAGTCATCCCCTTAAAAATAGGGCAGTGCTGCAAGCGGTTTGGGCGGCAACAAAGCGGGCATCGGGTTCGGGGCGGCTGCGAAGCCGCGGTCGTTGTTTGTCGGGCGGCAGTTCGTGCAACGGTTGGCGCGGTGGTTACAGTGGTTGTACGGGGCGCTGCTACGGGGACAGCCCCAGTGCGCGGCACAGTGATAGCCGAACGTATAGTTGGCGTTGGTATAACTGGCCTTTCTGCATCCATAATACCCTGTGTGGAAGAAGAGAAAGTGTTTATAGATTATCATTCATAGTTTGTTCCACAATATGTGGCACGAATGGACCGTCATTTTGGACGAGCTTTTAAATAATTAAGTTATATTGTTTGATTATCGTTTATTTCGGCGGTTGTTTTAACGAGTTTTGACACCGTTTCGTTATTATCGGTAGTTGGTAAAAAAGATAGTTTTACAAGCGTTCTAGTTAACGTTCCGGTTTGCGTACGGAGGTCGACTACTCGGATATGACCGTCGGAGCCATAGTAAAGCTTTTCTATGCGGCCAAGCCGCCATTCGGTCGGAGGGAGACAATCATCGTTAATTAGGACACAATCTCCAAGTTTAGGCGCATTTTCTGATGTTTTCCATCGATACTTCTTGTGGAGGTCTTTTAAATAGTCTTCTTTCCGTCGGCGACTGAAATTGTGATGGAGAATTTTAATTCCTTCCCATCGATTTAATAAGGACAGCGACTCCACGCCTGGCTCATGTGTGGCCAGAATGGGTGCTCCTTTGAGAAAGTGCCCTGGGGTTAGGGCTGTAAGATCTGAGGGGTCTTGCGAGAGCATTGTTAGTGGCCGTGAATTGAGTACGGCCTCGATGCGGATTAGCAATGTTGCGAATTCTTCGTAATTAAATTTGTAGTTTCCAGCTACTTTTTTAAAATGGGATTTATAACTTTTTACTGCGGATTCCCATAAACCACCCATATGAGGCGCGCTTGGGGGAATAAATTGCCAATTAATGCCTTGGTGAGCACTTTTGTACGATCTCAGGGAAACTTGCTTAATGAAATCAACAAACTGTTTTTCTGTGGCTCTTTGAGCCCCTATAAACGTTTTTCCGTTGTCGCTCATAAGTTTTGACGGAAAACCGCGTCGTCCGACGAAGCGTGCGAATGCCGCGAGGAAAGCCTCTTTTGCCAGATTAGTGCATAGCTCGAGGTGCACTGCTTTTGTCGTAAACCAGACAAAGACAGCCACGTAGCCCTTTATTAGTGTGGGGGACCTTAGCATGGACGCCTTTATCTGAAAAGGCCCAGCAAAATCGACGCCTGTGGTAGTGAAAGGCGGAGCAAAGTTGCAGCGTTCCTGTGGAAGTGCTGCCATAATCTGCGTCCTCATTTTCTGTTTATGCATCGTGCAGATCTTACACATGAAAATGCACTTTTCTATTTGAGGCTTAAGTCGGGGAATATAGAACTCTTGGCGGATTATATGTTGCATCTAGCGATGTTCCGCGTGTAGCATTAATATGTGTATATAGCGGATAAGCAATGTGGCAAGTTGTGATTGTTCTGGCAAAATTATGGGATGGCGTTCGATATACGTCAGGCTTAAATTGGCAAGCCGACCATTCGCACGAAGCACACCTTTTGTATCCAGAAATGAATTTAGTACTAAGAGTGCGCTCCTTTTATTAATCGGCTTCGATTATCTTAGTAGTGACGTCTCGCTGCTGAAATGGCGCGATTGGGTGTAAGTGATGAGAGCGACCTTTGCCTTTTGTAGGTCTAGGTGCAACAATGTATCACCTTGGGAGTACACTGAGGGCTCTCCCTTGACTTTAATCTTGAGTCGCTCTATGAATTTGAACATGTAAGCGATTACCCTGAGTGCTCGGGAATATGATGAAAATCGCTCAAGGATGTCGGCATCGTCTATCGCTGTATCAAAGGAATCGATCTTCCGACCTGCGGGAGCAATTATATTGCGCATAGGCGATTGTGGCCAAGAATCGGGGACCATTCCACCAAAGAGTGGTGGAGGTAAGCTGCAGGGGTTTTCACCCTCTTGTACCTAGATCGGCAGGATTGATAGGCACTGGCTACGTGTCGCCAGGTGGCTGATCCCACTAGGACAAGTATTTGAAACGTTCGATTGGAAATATATGTCTTCCATGCATGGGGTGGTTTTTCTAACCAGGCTAATACAATTTCGGAATCAGACCAGAGATACAATTTATACTTTTCCATATTTAGATGTGTTTGCACCATGGATACTAGTTTAGCAAGTAGTAACGCACCACATAGTTCCAGTCGTGGTAGACTTATGCCCGGTTTCACAGTCTATATTTAAGTTGTGCCTAAATAAAATCTTAGCTAAGCATTGTTGCAAACTGAGTAGTCGTTTGCGTTTCACAGTCAATGCTTAATTTCTATAAAATTTTATTATGATATATGGCAACGTTGTGGACAACATATGTTTTACAAATGTCATCCACAAACATATGATTGAAATATTTAAATTATTATAGACAACGTATAAATTTGAAAGGAAACATTTGTCGTAAATGGATGAAACCCAGAAAAGGACCCCGAATTTCACCGCAAGCGAGTCGGAGCAGCTATTGGAACTGGTGGAGAAATATAAAGCAGTCATCGAATGCAAGCGGACGGACACTTGCACGAACGCTAAAAAAGATGCCGCATGGAAGCGTATCGAATATGATTTCAATTCACAGTGTCCATCTGGCTGCCATCGCAGTGCAAAAATATTGAAGAACAAGTAAGGAAGGGCTAAGTTCGGGTGTCATCGAACATTTTATACTCGCATGATAAAGTGATAATCGAGAGGATGTTAAGAAAATATTATATACCGAATTTCAACAAAATCGGTAGAGTAGTTCCTGAGATATGGTTTTAGTCCATAAGTGGGCGAGGCCACGCCATTTTCACTTTTCCAAAACAACGTTTTTGTTGTCCGTTCCAAACATAACCTTTGTATGGGAGGTGGGCGTGGTTATTATCCGATTTCTTCCTAATGCGATCCCTTGTGCCAAAGTTTTCCAGATTCAAAAAAACTTTAATATCTTTATTTATGGCTTAGTTATGACACTTTATTTATGGTTTTCGGTTTTTCCGCCATTTTGTGAGCGTGGCAGTGGGCCGATTTTGCCCATCTTCGAACTTAACCTTCTTATGGAGCCAAGGAATACGTGTACCGAGTTTCATCATGATATCTCAATTTTTACCAAGTTACAGCTTGCACGGACGGACGGACAGACGGACGGACAGACGGACGGACGGACAGACAGACATCCGGATTTCGACTCTACTCGTACTCGCCCTGATCACTTTGGTATATATAACCCTATATCTGACTCTTTTAGTTTTAGGACTTACAAACAACCGTTATGTGAACAAAACTATAATTCTCCTTAGCAACATTGTTGCGAGAGTATAAAAAGTATCTCAATCTGAAAAGAGAGGTAAAAAAGCGGGTTGCAGAGGATAAAAGATCTCTTTATTTAACTGGAGGAGGACTACCATCAAAGAAATTGTTAACTGAGTTTGATGAAAAACTTTTGACTGTGTTGCATGAGAAGCAAGTTAGTGGCATGCAGAGTGTGTATGACAATGATGTAATTGCCGTAAATATTGATGGTGAGTTTATACACTTGATTTTATTTTCAGGATATTTCAAATGTATGATTTTATCAATTCTCTAAAATAGAGTCAGTGATATTGGAGGAAAATACATTAGAAAGCATAGTGGATCTCGAAAACACGACTGAAGGAATAAATGGTAAAGAACTTTAAAGTAAAAAAATATCAGAATCATTACAAATAAATCTATCTTTTAGAATCCGACAACGTTACATTAAACGTTGAATCAAACCAGCTTTGGAACAAATATGATCCCAGCAAGTTAAAAACAGCAAAAAATTCAAAACTAAAATTGGAAGAAAAACCACAAAGATCTGCGAAAAATGCTTGGGCAAAGTTAGCAGATATGAAAGCAAAATGGACGGAAGAAAAATATGAAGCGGAAATAAAAATAATATATGCGGAGCACGAACAAAGAATGAAGCTATTAGAAGAAAGTAACAACCTATCAACGAAGTAACGATGTAAGAAAAACATGATTTGGAAATGAAAATTTTAGCAGTAGATTTGGAAAGAAAGAAAAAGGAGCTGGAAGGGTGAAATAAAAAATACATATGTATATGTAAAATTATAAACGTATTTATTAAACTACAATAAACTGAAGTAATTATCTATTAAACATTTTCTAGTAACATTATTTATTGTATGACTTTCAGCATTGCGATTATTGGGTATATTAATCATATTGTTTACAACATCTTCAATTTCATTTGAAAGTGGCGGAGCCATTATATCGCGATTATTGCAGCAGATGTTGTGTAATACTGCTGTTGCAACAATAATGCTTTGGGCTTTTTCTAGATGCAAGCGCAAGCCCAGTGATAATACCGGAAACCTACGCTTCCAGACTCCATATGAGCGCTCGATACAATTCCGAGTTCTTATAAGAGACTCGTTAAAAAGATTTTCGGCACTCGTATTGACATGCATTAGTGGCGTAATCACGAAGTGGTTATTTTCATAACCACTGTCTGCAATTACTATTCCAGAACCAAATTCTCCAGATTCTAATCGACAATGAATCCGAGAGTTACGGAAAATAGTAGCATCATGAGAGGATCCAGGCCACCGTGCAACGATGTCTATGATGCGGAGATTACTATCACATAACGTCTGGACGTTGATGGAAAATATACCTTTTCTGTTACGAAATAGCTCTGCATCTTCCCCACCTGTATATAAAGTATATAAAAAGTTTTTGAGTGAAGTATTTTTTGGACTTTTTTTACCTGAAGAAATTATTTTTACATGAGTGCAATCAATTGCTGCGATCACTGAGGAAATTTAGTTGGTTAAAAAGTCTCTCTGGGACTTTTTCAGGTCTCTTTCCGTTTTTGGCATATAAATGTGATGGTCTTTTAATTGGGCTATGTGGTGCGAAACTACTGTTATAACTCTTGATACCGTACTTTAGATACTCCAAATAAATCTCCTACTGTCCTCAACATACTTCCCGTAGCATAAAACCTCAATGTAAGCAAAAGCATTTGTTCTGGTGATAATGTATGATTCCTAAAAGAAATGTATACATAATTGAGTCGTTTAAGGCAATTTAGATGTACCACTTGGTTTTGTGTTCAATTTGTAGTCGAATACAATCGAGCACATTCCAGGCAATGTTTTTGCTAATCCGGAAATCTGTCGCGGAAATCTTTATCGTCATATAGCTTGAAGAATTTTGGCCGGCACCTGATTTCTTTTGTTCGTCGCATTATTATAACATTCCAGAGGTCATCGTATTCTGGGTCACTGTCAAAATCCCAATCCCAATCTGATTCCATATTTTTTTCACAAAATATAATTTGTTATATCTTATTATTCTTTTTTCACAAATAACTGAAAATTCAAAACAAAAATCAGCTGTTATTTAAGCACTGCTTAAGTCTCCCCTTTTGAGTACTGTGAAACCGGGCATTATTGTTTTTAGAGGAGCTACCTTTGCCTTGGCTACTAGTAGGTGACTGGTGGTTGCTGTGTCTGATTGTGTGCGCACATAAATGGTGGCACAATATGCCTTTTCAGAGG
>NW_026090355.1:0-17508 GCF_024586455.1 Bactrocera neohumeralis
AAACCCGAGAGAGAACAGTCCGATAGGGCTGAAGGTATTACTGGTAAGTGCAAAATTGAACTTCGCAAGAAAATTTCACAAAGCAACAGTAACAACCATGCTGATAACAATAAGGTCAGTGAATGCATTGTAAATATATGTACGTGGTAGCCAGTTCTGGAAAGCGTGAGAAAGGCGCTACATGGTAGCTTTGAAAAACTATTTTGGGATATGAAAAAAGTTGTTGAAAGTTTGAGATATGTATTTGTATGGAAATAATAATAATTTCTGTCAATAATATTCTATTTTTTTAATGGTATTTAATCCTATAATTACCTTCATCTTTACTCTATATTATTGAATTCGATCATCAGTCAGCTTGAATTGTTGCTAACTGTATATGTATGTATGTAAAACAAAACGTTTTCCGTTGCAGTCCGATATAAACAATACATTGGTATTTGTTAAATTGCTTTGGACAATAATCCATGCCGTATTTCGTGAAATAAAATAGTTCCATACAGGCACCTGAGTTTGATCCTTTGATCCATAAGTTTGCATGGAAGCTATATCCTATAGTGGTAAGTAAAAAAAGGACTTGTCCAAAATTTCAGATCGACATCTCCATCCATTGAGTCTAATTTTCGATGACTCGTTCGAGTATTTCGAACGGTAAGTGCCGAATGACACGGGTGATGTTTTGCCTCAAGACCTGGCTAATCGACCGGCCCAAAACGTGAAATTATCTGCTGACCAAAGTGTTCTCTCAATAAATTCATTGATTGATGAGATGCATGGGAAGTGGCGCCATCTTGTTGAAACCAAATGTCGAGATCAGGATTTCACATTAGAAGGTTGTTAAATTTTCGAAAATCACTGACATACTATATTTGAAAAACGCCTTCTTAAAGTCGCTTTCCAAGAGTTAAGGATTAAGATAAAAATTTTACAGCAGGGATGATATGAAAGAACTTTTTAGGTCAATTATTCGAGCCCCAGATGACGAATATGTGGATCAAAGTTCAAAGTGCGAACTTTTTATGCTGTTGTTGTAAAGCTATTTAGTCCACATTAGATAGTAAAGTTAATATAAGTTTTCATTGAGGTCATCCAACGGCTGGCTCCAGGAAACGTGCTGTACGACTGGGTCGAATCATAGGAGAAGAGCGTCAGATGTATAGGGTTAGCTGAAGGCATGCAAAGAGGTGGTTAGTATCATGCACGGGGAGTTGGACATACATATGTTTAATATGTCGGGGTCGATTCTATAAGATTCTTGCGCCAACTGAGCTCTTCTGCTGCAAGGTGGTGGTGGTTTGACTCCAGAGTATGCCATTCATGGAGAGAAAGTCGGTGAAGATGTTAACGACTCGACCACAAGCATACTGTGAATGGCGGCGGTCAGTGCATGCCTAAAGTCTGTTGCATCCGTTTTATGTTGTCGGAAAGTTGAGTAAGGACCTCTGGATGTTCCTTGAGGCGGCTTCATTTACAAAACAGAGGACTGCAGGATTTTTCTACGAAAAGAACCCCAGCAGGAACTCCTTGGAGAGCAGTTCATTATACTCCTTAACTTGAGCATACGGACCTGTGAAGATGTTCAATTGGAGACATCAAGGGCGTCCCATTACAGTACGTAGTGCGGTGTTCTGGCATGTCTGAAGCTTCGCCTGTCACCGCATACAGGTGACCATATTGTTGCGGCGTAGTTAAGGACCGGCCGGCCGATTGCCTTGTATGTTGCCAACAACGCTTCTTTATTTTCCCCCATGTGCTACTAGCTAGCGACTTGAGAATTTTATTGCGGCTCTGTACTTTGGCATTAATCGCGGTCTTGAGGAATGAAGGAGCACAGACTGTCGAATGTCTCCTAAAATTTTAGAATTATTAATAGACAAAATTTCAACTCATTAACTGCAATATTAACGGGAAGTCCGTACTCCTTCGTCCAGTTAGTGAGTATAGTCGCTCTGGATATAGTGGGGCGAGTGTTAGGTTCCGTGCAGCGAGGAATCGAGAAAAATCAGAGTGGATAGTCGTTTACTTTTTGCTACATGTCATCGTTTCCCGACGTCATTGTCGTATAATCATCAGCGTAGAAATTTCACCTGGTGGTAGAGGATTTACCACCCTGCGGAATCCCCTGTTTAATTTTTTCTCAATTTAGAGTTGTTACCTCGAAACAGGTCGGATTATTGTCGACCGCTCATGTAGTTCATAGTTTATCTCTTCAGTCCTGGAGGAAGTGTAGATTTTTCGATACTTCCGCTTGACTTTATGTCGTATAAATCGGCAAATATGTGAGTTATCTTAATAAAATTAAGAGAATGTGTTTTCGTAATAACGGATAATTTTTGTGCCTAAAATTGTAATAATCGGAATAACTTGCCATCAACCCCATATACGAACATAACACTATATGAACATGAAGGTTTTTCCTGTTTTTGATCCTTGAAGTTGTAAGAATATGAAATGTATAGTTACGGTATAATCGAATTTAGTTCTTTCATACTGGTTTTGCTTTGAAGTGGTTCCTTGTTTCTTATACTAATTAAAATTAATTAAGTCTAAAGTCTATGCGGACAATTTCGCTTCGATTCAGGTTTTGAAGCAAAACACGCGTTGTCATTCGGCTGTTACCAGTCGAAATGATCGAACGAGTCATCGAAAATTGAACTTAACGTATTAGCTGAGACGTAGCCGCGGGCAACATTTGAAAGAGATAATCTTTAAAAAATAAATTAGAAATAATGTTGTTTGGAATGATAATAAATATGACCCAATAAATTTGAATTTTTTTCTTTAGAATGTGTTTAAAATTTCAGAAATAATTTTTTCTAAAATATTTCAGTTTCAAAATCTTCTAAAATCTTTCAATGCTCTTATTTATTTTTCCGAATTATTTAATTTTTTTGCAGCAAATAAGTTCTCTCATTTTATTAGTTAATGTTTACTCGGCGTAATGGAAACAAAGCTTTTTACTTAATTTATTTGTTGTTGTGGATGTTAAGTAAAAGAATATTAAAAATCAGCGGTGAACGTGAACGGTTCGTACGTGTTTCTAATTGAAATTTCCTTTACTCTTGCAACAAGGAACTGAGGTATTTTATTCTACAGTGACTTGGCATTAAAATGAGTACAATAAATAATGGAAGAAAAGATAAATACACTCTTAGAAAATATAAATACCACATATTTATTTCTTAAAGAAAAAAATTTTTAAAATATATTTACATAGCGCTGAGTCAAAGAATAATACACTAAATGGAAAGTATAAACATAATTTTTTTTTGTTTACAAATTTAGAATTAATTTCCAGAGTAATATTTTTACACAGTAACTCTATACAACTTATAAGCTATGTATAAATGAAATTATTCTCCGGAAAATCTATAAGTTTGTTTAAATAAAAAAACTTGCAAATCTATATGTTCAATTTTATGTAACATACTGCAGCTGTTTGTGTACCAAGTTCCTTATCAAAAGTACTATAGTCACGCAAAATAATGAAAATGCAACCCTACTATACATACATATGTTTGCGTTGATTTGCCTGTATCATGTCTGTTTGTTTTCGTTTTATTTTTTCAAATTAATTCACGTTTTCCCCTAGTTCACTGTGTATGGCAAAAGCGCAACCGGTGGGTCACTTTTTGAAAACCGTAATTATTACTTTTGATTGCAGTTCGGTGCATTTTTTTCTGACCGATTAAATAAGGTATTTGTATGCCAAAATTATGCATTTCACGCGAAGTTCATTGGAAAAGAGAAAAATTAATGCAAGCATTAATAAATTTTATTTTAAATTTTACTTTATGAGCACTGTGGCACCTTTATTTCAAATTATAGGTGTAATCACCAATCAATGAAACCTGTTGAGCGAGGGAGAGGAGATAAATTCACTGATAATTCATTTTCTAGAACCTGATTACAACATTTCCATGAAATTTTTCTATAAATAAAGACAACAAAAGTTATAAAAATTAGAAATCGTTATTTTCATTCCTTTTTCACTTACAACTTTTGTAAATATTCTCAAAAGATTCTATGTCATTAAAGATTTATCATAGAAAAACAAAACAAGGATCTCTAATGGCTGATTTAGGCTTGTAAGCAATTATGTTATATAAACTAAGCTATCACTTTAGGAATATTCAAAGAATACAACTTTGCTAAGGTTGCAGAAAGTCTTTAGTAAATGACATTACTCCTCTCGACTTAACTTTTTAAAATTGTGAAAGTTTGGTTTTGTAATGTATGCATCTTGAAGTCCTGAAAATATTTTAACTCACTAGTAACTTTTAGCTTTTTTGTTTAACTGTAAATAAGGACTAAATTTCAAATCAAGAAATCTCACAGATCGGCCACAATTATATAAGGTATAAAATAAACGGTTGTACGAAAATCGGAATTTTAGGTATATGATGACTAAGTGAAAGTATTGCCTTAGTTCATACATTTTAGATAAAGATATTCGACAGAGATTTTCTTTCTGAATTTCATTATTGACCGATAGATGCGGTACAATTTCGGCAGGTTCAAATATTAATAGTGTGAGGATTGAAAGTACTATTTAATTTTGGTACCAAGCGTATGCTGTTATCAAAAAAATCATTCTCCCCAAATTTCAATATTGCTCGAGACAGATTAGGCCGCTATTTTTCCCGGTAAAAAACAGTCATATCCACTGGGTTCAACATATTTGGTATCTAGTTTGCTTAGAAACTTATACTCCGATTTGACCGTTTTTGGGTATAAAGAAAAGTGCCTTCAAAGCATGTTTTATTGCAAGTTTCATTTTGATAACTTCAGTCATATTTGTTTTGTATACTTAAAGTGAAAAGATCAAATGAATTTTAAATTGGAGTTTGTAAGGGGAAGTAGGCGTGGTTGTAGCCCGATTTCTCCCATTTCACACTCGGAATGGCAGAGAAGAATATCACCAAGTTTGGTTGAAATCGGTTAAGCAGATTTCCTAAGATAAGCAGGTGTGAAAGTTTACCTAAATGTTAGCGGTGCCCCAGGAATTTAAATGTTTGGGTCGTCAGAGGGTTATCGCATTTTTAGTAAGTTTAGGGGTTACGTGGGCTTTGAAATTTCAAAAAAATCGTTGTTTTTTTAAACTATGGTATGTTTAGAATATTTTGCAAATTCAATGGAATCGCAATAGAAATACAGAATATATAATCTTTGGAAGAGCGTCCCGTCCAGGCTAAATCGGTCAACCACTTCAATTGATTGTAATTTTCTCGAAGCGATCTTATTGTCATTTTTCCCCAGTTCTTTTAAGTAGGATGACCTCGTAATTGATGAAGAATATTTTTCGGTGCAACTAATTTTCAAAACAATTTGTGGTAAAAATGAGACATTTGTTTTCTTTTATCAAATTCTTTGATTAATCAGGATCAATGCTCGTCTATTAACAAATGAAATGTTGATTTCATTTTCAAAATGTATATGTATATACTTGTACATTCGAAATACTTCTAAGCAGAACAGAAATAATTTTTTTGAAAGTAACTATTGGATATAACTTCTTATGATCATTCCAAAATGGAGAACTCATTTGAATAATCTGATGCCTCTTGGATACAGATTTAGTTTTCAGTTTTCTTTCTCAGACTCTTTTGGTATATTTTGTTACCGGAAGTGTATCACTCAATAGTGGAATGCCTACCCCCTGATGTAGTGCGATATAGCACCTTCGCCTTGACATAATCTAGATTTTTCAGCGAAGCATCGAGAAATAAATTCGACACTCAGAAATTCAGTTGAGCTCGGTTTGTTTGGTTGAGGTTAAAATCTTTAAGGAGTCTTTTTATAGTTTATATTCTTCTATTAAAGAATATCGATTAGTTAAAATATATATTGGCAGAGACTCTCTTATTTCTTCTGTAAGGGCGTTGCGATAAATTATATTGATTGCTTTAACTACAAATATGTTCTAGCTGTTAAGGATTCTCTAGGAGCTAATCTAGACAAAAAGAAGTGCACTCCTGAAGCTCTAACACTATGCCTTAAACAACACGATTAGAAATAATATACCATAATAGGATTTGTTACCGGCAATGACCATAATAAATTTGGGAAGACAGCAATTTTATAAAGTATCTTACTTACTTATGAATTATAGGTAGACTGTTGATCTGAGGCTTTTGTATCAATATAGTTTAGAAACATAATAGTGACTGTTATCTGACCACTTTAACAGTATATTAATTTAATCCGAAATGTAGGCAACGTTTACTAACATTCGCTTATGAAAAATTTTCAGATCTAAAATATATGGCATCTAAAATTCTGTTAACATATTCAAAAATTGTTATAATTTCGTTGAAAGTATATATATTGTGACAAAAATGCCTGAAATCTCTTGGATCGACTGAAAACAGGTTCCCAAGCGGCAATTTCACTTTGGGAACAAGAAAAAAAATCACACGTACCCAAAATAAGTAAACTTGATGCTCAAGCTCTCTTGCCATCACTCTAAAACTTGTCGGACGTTTCAATCGCCATATTTACTTTTAATTTATAACTTTTTATATTTGTACCATCGGTTGAAGGACGAAGGTCTTCAACGCGGCTCTCGACCGTCTTTGTGTTGGCTGCCTTTTGTAGGCCTGTGTTTTTGATAAAACTGAATCACTATAAGCGTTTTCCAACATTCAAACGGATTCTGCTTACGAAATTTAGTTCGAAGTACAAAATTTGAGACAAATTCTTTGTTCCATATTTTTATCCATTGTAAAAATAACAACGCACTACTGAGGTGTGCCAACTTAAGCAACTGCTGTAAACTAACTAGTGGACATATCGCACTCATATTTGTCATAGTAATTAAGAACAGTTCTACCAACTTAGCAAAAATATGAAAAATTTTAAAAATATTTTTAAAAAAATTTAAAAAAAATTTTAAAAAATTTTAGGAAAAATATTTTTGGAATATTAGTTACCCTGAAAATTTAATCATAATTTCCGGGTGCTTTTTGTCACAATATATAATGGTTTATTTAAAAAAATAGGCAACGCGGTATTGTTTTGGAACAAGCATGTTTCGCTTTACGGATTCCCACGTGGCGTCACCGTAACACATTCCGCTAACCTAGTTTTCAAAGGCCCTTGTTGAAGTTATCTGATGCCATCTCGCGTGGCTTGCTCGATATTCGCCATAAGACATTGAATCATTTAACAGATGTTTGCAGTCTACAAAAACAAACAACAAACCGATCTAACGTTTTTCCCGCATATTGATTTTGTAGCAAATTTTTGAACACTTACTCAAATGTTTGAAATAATTACAATTAAAATGAAACATTATTCATCATTTATTTGCACCACAAATACCATATACACATATATAAGTGCTTACATATGTATGTATATAATATACATATGTGAAACATTCCAGATAAACAATAACATTCCAGCCGATCTTCGGTAAATATTGTTGAAAGTAGCAAAATCAGCGAAATTATAAATAAAATCCAGCGCACGTTGGCTCACCATTTCGGTGGATTTCGGTGGAGGCAATCGAATGCTATCGCTTTAAATTAGACCTTTTCTATTTACTAATTGCAGCTAAACAGAGAGTGTCCAAAAGTTAAACTGCGAGTTTGCACCTCGCGAATTTGTGCGTGTGTGGGTGTGTGTGCCTGCTGATTTACCGTACATTTTGCCATGAATCTCTCAATAAACAGTTAGCCCTTTTAACCCGTTTAGTTGGAATGCACATGTGCATGTTTGTATGCATGTGTATTTGTATGCCTGTGTTTGTACGTATTGTAGATTTCAAGGTGAAAGCACAAATGAGCAGTCACATTGGAGTGCAAATATTTCAGGGAAAACAATGCAGCTGTGATTGCTTATAATAGTGTGGGATTTAAAATTTGTGCAAAATGTGACTACGTACATATGTATGTGTTTGAGTGGGCAAAATATCGTATACCACTAACAATAGCAATTTGGAGCAATTGTACTGTATTTAAAACGGTTTATTGAAAAAGAGATATGAAATTTTTTTTATTTGTGTTTTTTTTTTTTAATTTTTATTACAAAAACATTGTTTCTAAATTGATGTGAAAATTCAAAAAAAAAAAAAAAAATTGTTCTTTGCATGTTTCAATGTGACACCCATACTACAAGTTAAAAGAATATTTTAAATATTTTTGGAGCTAAAACTTTCTAATTTTCAAACTGGCTGTACTTGTAACTCGAACAAATCATCGATCGTTTGATTTTCACCATATTTCGTATATCGTTCGAAGAGACACTTCTCAGCCTGCTAAATGGCGGTGAAAGCATAACACTGAAATGGGCCAGACCCGATTCGCAATCTATGACGATGGAATAGTACATTCATTGCCTGACTATGATGGTTCGACAACAGGTA
The DNA here is from genome assembly GCF_024586455.1 of Bactrocera neohumeralis. Lineage (NCBI taxonomy): Eukaryota > Metazoa > Arthropoda > Insecta > Diptera > Tephritidae > Bactrocera > Bactrocera neohumeralis. The sequence continues at coordinate 8,369 of NW_026090355.1, forward strand.
CCCGCCCTGCAGAGCAACAAGTGCAGGAACCGATGGATTACCTGCCGAGGTATTCAAAAGTGGCGGCGAAAGAACTGACAATATCCATCTATCAGCTTCTCTGATTGGATAAAAGCATGTCCGACGATTGGAACCTAAATGTGCTCGCTCAATCACAAAAAGGGAACCCCACAATCTGTGCCACAAAACTGACTTGACCTTATCGAGTGTGGCTTTTGCATTTAGAAATCAACAACCGACCAGATATTCTTCATGAGCCAAATCTTCCAAAAGACTCGTGAAAGAAAGATCGACACACACCACCTTTTCTGTCACTTTGAAACCACCTTCGAAGGAATGAAGAAATTGCATCTATGACGGTAGGCTGAACTTGGTATTCCTGCACCAAAGCTATTACGGCAAAAGCTCCCGTTAGGATTTGGAAGGGACCTCTTCGAGCTGTTCCGATACCCAGCGAGGCTACAAACAAGAAAACTTCCTATCGTGAAACTTCTTCAATCTATTGAAATAATACGAGCTGCAGAGCTCAATGGAGAAGGGTACAATCTTCTATATAAAAGTATCTTAGCTGCTGGCGTACGCCGATGGCATCGATATCATTGTCCAGACTGGATAAGGAAGCGAAGCAAGCGGGTAAGGTAGTGAACGAGGGCAAAACGAAATATATCCTGTCATCAAACAAACAGTCGTCGCACTCGCGACTTGGCACTCACGTCCCTGTTGACAGTCATAACTTCGAAGTCGTAGATAATTTCGTCTATCTTGGAACCAATATTAACGCCAACAACAACGTCAGCATCCCAGAATAACTCTTGCCAACTTTGGACTGAGTAGGTAATTGAAAACTTAAGTTCTCTCTCGTCGAACAAAAAGACCACTCTAGGTTCCTTATCATTCCCCGTCATGCTATGTTTCGAACTACATTATGTCAATTTGGCTTACCCGCTAAAAAGTTGAAGATGGTTTGAAAAAATAGTATAAATGACACAATTTGAATTTCCAGCTAAATTTTGCTGGGTAATTCGCCAGTATAATAATTTGACAACTACACCTCCACCTTCTGTACATCACTTCCAAATGTTACGTCTTTAAACCAAAAATAAATCAACTAATTATCCATACAATGTAGATATACCCGTCTTCCAATTTATGAACAAAAATATAAAAAAAATCAGAAACAACATTAAAGAAAACACAATAGTAAAATCAAACAGCGAACAAACAAAAAGCATTACAAGTCATTATTAGTCTAACATACACCATAAATTCGCTTGAGTGGCAGCCATAAACGCGCCTGGCCCACGAGCTATTCGCACTGATCGCAAGAGTTGCCGTTGGCTAACGCAAATTGTGCGCCCACCTGTGATCACACTGCACTGGAGTACTTCAACGCCTTCACCCATCACTTGTACATAATGGCGCGCCGAAATGCCCGAGGTATTGATCACTGATGATCGATCAACATGAGGCACAGTTGCTTTGTGATATCGCCCATTTGGTAGTGATTTACCTATTTCGCATGCACCTTATGGTACGCAGTAGTCGACAACCCACATCCGATCGATCGGAGACTCTTGAAGCCAACTACTGTGGGGAAATGAAGAGAGTGTAGATCTCATGTGGGTATGGTTATGGAGGTATGGATGTGTCTGTGCCGTTCATGCAGCATAATTGATTTGTTTATACTTCGCAATTCGCTCAAATTCTTCGAAGGCAATGCAAGTGTTGAAAAATTAACAAAAACACATAAAAACGTAATGAGCTCAATTGTAGGTACTGAACGGACCGGACAAAAATAATATTGCTGGTTTTTAGGGAATGAAACAATTTTGTTGAATTGGCTTTGAAATATATTTTCTAGTGAATTTATTTTATTAGTTTTGGAGAAGGAATTTTTGAGAAAATATTTTTTTTTTAAAAGTAAAGAACAATTTTCTTGGTTCAAAATGCGTGCAAACTGCCTGTTTCGGCTTGAACATTTCTATATTGAGCAGAGAGTCCGTTTTAGAAAATTTAATTTTTATTCATTCACCTAAGGTGTATTCTTCTGATTTGAAAAATAGAAAAGAATTGAATCAAATTTAATGAAATTTTTGGCAAGTTTTCTTAATTTATGGGTTTCAAATACTGTTAACAAACCGGGCTGGAGTTTAATGCAATCTTCCTAAGAGACTTTCATCAGGTTATGTAAAGTTTTTGAAAACAATATTCAAGTAAGGATGATGAAAAGATAAATTTTCTTCTTTACTGTAGTATCAGAGGATTTCGATAAGACAACTTCGGTACATAAGGTAGGTAGGTAACATTGCTGCCGCCATGGTCAATTAGCGCTCGCTCTGTCATTTTATACACTATCCAGTAACCTTATTATCTTGCTATCTCGTTGCTTTTTAGACATAGCTATATATACATATATCCGTTATGCTTTTTGGGAACAATTATTCGAGGTTTGCTTTTTGGAACAATCATTCATGATTTGGTGCCTGATGGGTTCAAGCATTCTGTGTTTGACTTGTGATAGAGTTTTCCAGAGAAAATGGAAACAGGACTCTCTTCTAGCTTGGAGCTACGACAAATATTGTTGTAAAGCAGTTCCATTTTGCGGAAGTTTTTCTAAGGATCCATTACTAGTAGCTGTAAGTCTTCATATAACTTCTGAACCTATTTACTAAAGTCCTTGTTTCTGGTCTTCTTATGCTAAGCACACCACGTCTGCTTTGCTATCTTGCAGCTTAACATTTCAGCTACTTACAATTGTTTAAAATGTATAAAGCTCCCATTTTGTTCGTTCCCAGCGGTCATTGTATTAACTCCATGCCAGATTCGATACAAAGAGACTTCCGGCTTTAACATTAATGTCACCTTTGGTGAAAGCGTTCTTGATTACAGACAAGTGTATTTGAATTGTAGTCGGCTTAAGCTTTCCTGCACTTATGGACTACGCCGGAATTAAATTGACCGACCGGCAATGGTTGCAGTTTTTTCCAGCAGAACTTCAAGTGCCTTCTCTATATCTAGTACTTCCGCGTGGAAGATGCTGGCTGAGTTTGGTGGACGGATAGAGATATCTGTAGTAGCGGTAGAGTATACTATTTGTCCACAAATGATGACGGGTCGAAATGGACTCCGGGGTAGAGCGGGTATACTCCCAGTATGATATTAGGCCTTATGTGAATTGAATCGTATTTTTATTTAGATACCGCAAACTTTTAAGATAACCGTCCGCCCGTGGGACTTATCTCTGGAAAAAGCGTTATTGGGGTAGAAAATTTCACTTTTCTAAACCTAGATTAATGTTAGATCATTTTGTTGGTTAACATCGCGTATATTAAACAGTGTCATTGGGAAAAAATCGAGGCATCATAAATATACCGAAAGCCAGAAGGCATTAAATGTAATCCGAAAACTCTTCTAAAGAAAAATAAGTAGAAATTGATATTTAAAAACAACCATTGATATGAAAGGGCCTGAGTTGCAAGGAACAGTTTTTGTTGTAATGGCACTTTGAGGCCAGTAACATGCAGCGTAATGTGCGAATACACTCACCTAATTGCATATTCAGTCAGGCTTTCATATATACATAGCATAATATAAATATATGTGTATATATGAAATATATATATATATATATATACATATGTATATGTCCCATATAGTTTAAAAAAACTCATTTAGCGTTCTTTGTTCGGCTTATTACTACATTTGAAGGTAGTGTTGAATAAAAAATATATTCGACACACACACACTGCACTCAAAAACTTTCACAAATATAACAAACGGAAAGAAATGATGACTACGACTGGCCCGAAAGCTAGAATACCCTTCACAATTATATCTACATAAAACGAGTTTCCAGGAAAAAATTGGATTGAAAATTGAATTTCGGTTTGTAAGCTAGCTATATGTACTAAAGTGGTCAGATATAAGTATCGATACAAATGACTTGCTTGTTAGGCAGAAAAGGACTTTTACTACATTTTTTATCTATATCTCAAAAACTAAGAAACTAGTTCGCTTATATTCAGACACACGTACATGGCAAAATCGATCATTTATATATGGTCACGCTGATCATTTATACATATATATATTTTTATAGGATCTCATATGTTTCCTTCTTATAAACTTCGTGGCCTACTTAATTTACACTGTGCAGGGTATAAAAATTGTTAAATTGTCCATTTTCTACCCCCAACATAAGTGGAGAACAGATGTGCGGTGTATATTGGCTAATAAGTATCCTTGGGTCGTGCCACATTAGTGAAGTGCTAAGTTATCACACATTATATTAGCCGCCTGGGATTGGCAACAATCAAACACTCATAATTTTATGGTTGTGTGTGTGTGTAAATATTGACACCGCCACTAAGCGTAAATTAGCTAATCAGTCTAATGTGACTAGTATTTTCCGTTATCAGTGTCATTTGGCACCAATTAACTCGTATGAAGTACTTCACAGACACCCTGTGGTGCTTAAGTATGATACTGTATTTATATTGAATTGATATCTATAAATACACTTATATTACACAAACTATATAATATTTGACCATTAATAGACTAGAGAATAAGCATGACAGGAAAAATGTCGAGCTATACCTAAACCTATATATAAATATATATATATATAATAACAAATAAGTAGTTCTACTTAGAAAAATTAACAGTTTTATTTTTTTTGATTAGATATCAGCGATATGGATGTCAGATGGAACTATTCAGCGCAAGTCTGGGTTTATATTTGCTACTCTTCTGAGAAAATATCTTAACCCTGTGGATTTTTTTCTCATATGTTGTTTTTATTATGTTAAATTCAATGCCATTTAATTGACAATCGTTTATCTACGACTGTCATTAAATTTGACATATTGAAAAACCGCTTGTGATAAACTACATAAATGTGGATGCTCAATGTTTTCTTCTTGAATTTAAGGCATGAATTTATTTTATACTTCCCGAAAATGTATAAAAACCATTGAAATCGTAGCGGAATTTAGGTTTACATCAGTGGTCGGCATGAGAGGATCAGTCACTGTGTTGGTGAGCACGAAAAAAAGTAGCCCAGTGAGAAATTGGAATTAAAATTAAGCAAATTTTATAATTAATTAAGAGTATAATGATAATTAACAAAACGTCTATTAAAGATATATTTATTATCTTTAAAAGACTTGGAACATAAAGGCATTGCATGGCACCAAAGCCCATTTAGAATCATAAAATATTTCTCGCAGGGCATATTTGGTTTGCGCTATAGTCTTGCGTGATGTTAATTCGTTATGGCTCGACAACGACTGAACGATAGAAGCGTAAGCGTACGTGCGAAAGTTAGTTTTGCAAAAATTTTGCTATGAAATGCCGACCACTGGTTTACATGTAGACGTTTGTTAAACCGAGGGAAATTTGACAACAATTTTGACAATACAGCGAAACATAGCCATATGCTTTATATTTGATTCTAATATCGGTTCTAGTTTCTTAAATGGTTCTTGGTGAATTTTATATATGGGTACTATGAAATGACCAAAAACTGACATTTTTATGCCAAAAAACTATTGTTTCATAATAATTTTTTTACTCCTGCGTGGCGCCAGTGGATATTCAAGCGAAGCCAGGTCCTTCTCCACTTGGTCCTTCAACGGGTGGAGGTCTTCCTCTTCCTCTGCTTCCCCGGCGGGTACTGCGTCGAATACTTTCAGAGCTGGGGTGTTTTCATCCATCCGGACAACATGACCTTGCCAGCTGTCTTTTAATTCGCTGAACTATGTCAATGTCGTCTTATATCTCGTACAGCTCATCGTTCCATCGGATGCGATATTCGCCGTGGCCAATGGGCAAACGACCATAAATCTTTCGCAGAACATTTCTCTCGAAAACTCGTATCGTCGACTCATCCGTTGCTGTCATCGCCCAAGCCTCTGCACCATATAGCAGGACGGGAATTATGAGCGACTTATAGAGTTTGGTTTTGTTCGTCGAGAGAGGCCTTTACTTTTCAATTGCCTACTCAGTCCGAAGTAGCACCTGTTGGGAAGAGTTATCCTGCGTTGGATTTCCAGGCTGACATTATTGGTGGTGTTAATGCTGGTTCAGAAATAGACGAAATTATCTACAACTTCAAAGTTATGACTGTCAACAGTGACGTGAGTGCCAAGTCGCGAGTGCGACGACTGTTTGTTTGATGACAGGAGATATTTCGTTTTGCCCTCGTTCACTGCCAGACCCATTTTCTGTGCTTCCTTGTCCAGCCTGGAGAAAGCAGAACTAACGGCGCGGGTGTTGAGGCCGATGATATCAATATCGTCGGCATACGCCAGCAGCTGTACACTCTTATAGAAGATGGTACCTTCTCTGTTTAGTTCTGCAGCTCGAACTATTTTCTCCAGAAGCAGGTTGAAGAAGTCGCACGATAGGGAGTCGCCTTTTCTGAAACCTCGTTTGGTATCGAACGGCTCGGAGAGGTCCTTCCCGATCCTGACGGAGCTTTTGGTGTTACTCAACGTCAGTTTACACAGCCGTATTAGTTTTGCGGGATACCAAATTTTGCTCCTTTTCGTGCTGTCGAAAGCAGCTTTGAAATCGACGAAGAGGTGGTGTGTGTCGATTCTCCTTTCACGGGTCTTTTCAGATTTGGCGCATGGTGAATATCTGGTCGGTTGTTGATTTTCCAGGTCTGAAGCCACACTGATAAGGTCCAATCAGTTTGTTGACGGTGGGCTTTAATCTTTCACACAATACGCTCGATAGAACCTTATATGCGATGTTGAGAGGCTAATCCACGGTAGTTGGCGCAGATTGTGGGGTCTCCTTTTTTATGGATTGGGCATAGCACACTTAAATTCCAATCGTTGGGCATGCTTTCGTCCGACCATATTTTACAAAGAAGCTGATGCATGCACCTTATCAGTTCTTCGCCGCCGTGTTTGAATAGCTCGGCCGGCAATCCGTCGGCCCCTGCCGCTTTGTTGTTCTTCAGGCGGGCAATTGCTATTCGAACTTCTTCATGGTCGGGTAATGGAACGTCTGCTCCATCGTCATCGATTGGGAATCGGGTTCTCCTTCTCCTGGTGTTGTGCGTTCACTGCCATTCAGCAGGCTGGAGAAGTGTTCCCTCCATAATTTAAGTATGCTCTGGGCATCAGTGACTAGATCACCTTTGGGGGTTCTACAAGAGTATGCTCCGGTCTTGAAACCTTCTGTAAGCCGCCGCATTTTTCGTAGAATTTTCGAGCATTACCCCTGTCGGCCAGCTTATCAAGCTCTTCGTACTCACGCATTTCGGCCTCTTTCTTCTTCTGTCTGCAAATGCGTCTCGCTTCCCTCTTCAACTCTCGGTATCTATCCCATCCCGCACGTGTAGTGGTCGATCGTAACGTTGCGAGGTAGGCAGCCTGTTTTCTCTCCGCTGCGACACGGCACTCCTCGTCGTACCAGCTGTTCTTTTGCACTTTCCGAAAACCAATGGTTTCGGTTGCAGCTGTACGTAAGGAGTTTGAAATGCCGTCCCACAGTTCCCTTATACCGAGTTGTTGACGAGTGCTCTCAGAGAGCAGGAGTGCAAGCCGAGTAGAAAATCGTTCGGCTGTCTGTTGTGATTGCAGCTTTTCGACGTCGAACCTTCCTTGTGTTTGTTGGCGTGCGTTTTTGCTGCACAGAGGCGAGTGCGAATCTTAGCTGCAACAAGATAGTGGTCCGAGTCGATGTTAGGACCTCGGAGCGCACGCACATCTAAAACACTGGAGACGTGTCTTCCATCTATCACAACATGATCGATCTGGTTGGTAGTTTTTCGATCCGGAGACAGCCAGGTAGCTTGATGAATCTTCTTATGCTGGAATCTAGTACTACAGATAACCATATTTCGGGCCCCGGCGAAGTCAATCAGCCTCAACCCATTTGGGGATGTTTCGTCGTGGAGGCTGAATTTACCGACCGTAGTGCCAAATATACCTTCTTTGCCCACCCTGGCGTTAAAGTCGCCAAGCACGATTTTGACATCGTGGCGGGGGCAGCTCTCATAAGCGCGCTCCAAGCGCTCATAGAAGGCATCTTTGGTCACATCGTCCTTCTCTTCCGTCGGGGCGTGGGCGCAAATCAGCGATATGTTGAAGAACCTCGCTTTGATGCGGATTGTGGCTAGACGTTCATTCACCGGAGTGAATGATAGTACTCGGCGACGAGTCTCTCTCCACCACGAATCCTACACCAAACTTGCGCTCCTTTATATGGCCACTGTAGTAAATGTCACAAGGACCTACTCGTCTCTGTCCTTGTCCCGTCCATCGCATTTCTTGGACGGCGGTGATGTCAGCCTTTATTTTTGCGAGGACATCAACCAGCTGGGCAGCGGCACCTTCCCAATTAAGGGTCCGGACATTCCAGCGCACAACCCTTGCAGGGAGAATGTTTCGCCTTCTCGCTTTAGCTCGCCTTCGAACGGATGTTCTTAGGCTACCCAGAGGATACTTGGTCAAAGACCGGAAGTAGTGAGCTGCTTGAGCCATGTGTAAAAAGAATCGTTATTTAATAATAAAGTGTCAATAAGCTCAGTTAATAACTTCCAGGTAAATATCTCCAATTTAGGGACATAGTTCGAAAAAACGGTGTAGTACTCTTTTTTGCGACTGAATTAGTCCGAAAAGCATGGGTTCGTCCACTATCCAGCCCACAGCTGCACAATCCTATCAAAAAATTTTGCAGAAAAAATAGATTTCATTGCATAAAAAATTATAACAAAAAGCCCTAAAAATCAAAATTTGATAACAGCGCTTCCTAGCGCAATTTTTCCAATAAAATATAAAAAAACAAATAGTGATGGGCAAATTCAGATTTAACAGAACATTTTATACTCTTGCAGGAATTAAAGTAGCTAAATACCTTAAGATGTGAAATTTCAACCAGAGGATCGGAATCAAAGCAGTTTTTTATATACATATTATGGTATGTTTTTTTGTTTTTTTGAACTATTAATTTTTTTCAATCCCGTCATGAAATTTCCTTGGAAATACCCTAAAAAAATTCCCTGAAAATTTGAGCCCTTAATATTAACATTAAGAACTGGACCAAGGCATGTAAAAATTTTCCATGTGATGGTATGTAATAAAAAATCTTTAAAAAACCATGAACCTTCAAATATGGTACTT
>NW_026090356.1:0-19212 GCF_024586455.1 Bactrocera neohumeralis
ATTTGTGAAATATAAATTTTATAAGCTTGTGGTGTTGCCACATATATATAAATGATCAGTATGACGAGACGAGTTGAAATCCGTATGTCTGTCTGTGCGTGATGTAATTTGGCCTTGGTACAAGTGTTTCTTGGCAAAAGACGGAATAATGAGTCATCATTGCATCCCGACGAAATTACGGTTTGGTGTGGTTTCTGGACCGGCGGCGGCATTGGGCCGTACTTCTTCCGTGATGATCAAGACCGGCACGTTACTATGAATGGGAATCGTTACCGCGCAATGATAACCAAATATTTTTTACCCAAATTGGTTAATATAGACTTGAACAATATGTGGTTCCAGGAGGACGGTGCCACAGACCAAACAGCGATTGTCACAATCGTTTTATTGAAAACCAAGTTTGATGTACGTGTTATCTCACGAAATTGGCCGCCTCGGTCGTGCGATTTGACGCCGTTAGACTATTTCCTGTGGGGCTACGTCAACTCTATGGTCTATGCCAACAAGCCAGCGAGGATTTTTAAAATTCGTACGAATATCGAATGTGAAATTGCAGCAGTATCGGCCGATTTATGCGACGAAAATTGGGTTTAGCGTTCTAAAGTTTTTTACATAATCCTTTCGGTTTTATCTCACAAATGCAAGGGATATTGCTCGATATATGGACCATGATATACATTGGATAGTCAAAAAAGTTTTTTCCTATATTGTAGTCGCATATATCCAGTGCTACCAATCAGATTGTGTCATAATATATAGCGATTGGAAAGGTGAGATTTTAAGCTTAATTTAACCAAAAAAAAATAAATTCGGAGAAGTTGAAAATAAAAAACAGCTGTTCAAAAGTAAGTGAAAATAATGAAGAAATTCTCTTTATTTTGAAGTTTTTGAATAAATAAGGGAAGAATGCCACGTAAGCCACCAATGAAATTTGAGAATGAGACGATGCTGAATCAGTTCGTCGAGCACAATGATAAAAGGTGATCCATTTCGAGGTTCCCTACTTTTCTCAAAGAAAAAACATAAAAACTTCAAATTTAATAGGGAAGATTTATATCGAAATAACATTATTTCTCATTTATTTTTCGAAGAACTCCTCTTAGAATGTCGGCCGCGTCTACGTCTGGGATGGTCCATCCGTAAAGTTCAATTTTTGATGACTCATTCGAGCCAAGTGCCAAATCGAAGCGGGATTATCCGCATAAGCCTTAGACTTTACATTTGTATCCCCACAGAAAAAAGTGCAACGGTGTAATCTGAAACTTGGTGGCCAATCGACCGGCCTTAAATGTGAAATTATCTACTCACCGAAGTGTTCTCTCAATAAACCCATTGATTAATGCGATGTGTCTTGTTAAAACTAAATGTCGACGAGATCACGATTTTCAACTTCAGACATCATATAATCGGTTATCATGGCGCGATAACGGTCGCCATTGATTTTATTTATCATGGCAATTACGTTGGAGGATGGAGTCATGTGTAGAAGTTCACGCAAGTGAGGAAAGTTCTCTTATCGCCATTCACTTGGGAGTGGCCAGAAACGATTCTTTTACACATGGCTCAAGCAGCTCACTACTTCCGGTCTTTGACCAAGTATCCTCTGGGTAGCCTAAGAACATCCGTTCGAAGGCGAGCTAATGTGAGAAGGCGAAACATCCCCTCCGCAGGGTTGTGCGCTGGGTTTGGGACCCGCCACGTAAAAAATCTTACCAATGAAAATTAACAATCAGCCTCGGATGAGAGACCCCCTTTTTGATGACGACCATGGCAAACGAAATAAGGACTACGATTTGAGGGCATGCACCTGGAATGTCCGGACCCTTAATTGAGAAGGTGCCGCTGCCCAGCTGGTTGATGTCCTCGCGAAAATAAAGGCTGACATCACCGCCGTCGAAGAAATGCGTTGGACGGGTCAAGGACAGACACGAATAGGTCCTTGTGACATTTACTACAGTGGTCATATAAAGTAGCGCAAGTTTGGTGTTGGATTCGTGATGGGAGAGAGTCTCTGTCGCCGAGTACTATCATTCACTCCGGTGAATGAGCGTCTAGCCACAATCCGCATCAAAGCGAGGTTCTTCAACAAATCGCTGATTTGCGCCCACGCCCCGACGGAAGAGAAGGACCAGGTGACCAAAGATGCCTTCTATGAGCGCTTGTCAAAATCGTGCTTGGCGACTTTAACGCCAGGGTGAGCAAAGAAGGTATCTTTGGCACTACGGTCGGTAAATTCAGCCTCCACGACGAAACATCCCCAAATGGGGTGAGGCTGATTGACTTCGCCGGGGTCCGAAATATGGTTATCTGTGGTACTAGATTCCAGCATTAGAAGATACATCAAGCTACATGGCTGTCTCCGGATCGAAAAACTACCAACCAGATCGATCATGTTGTGATAGACGGAAGACACGTCTCCAGTGTTTTAGACGTGCGTGCGCTCCGAGGTCCTAACATCGACTCGGACCACTATCTTGTTGCAGCCAAGATTCGCACCCGCCTCTGTGCAGCAAAAAACGCACACCAACAAACACAAGGAAGGTTCGACGTCGAGAAGCTGCAATCACAACAATCCAGCGAACGATTTTCTACTCGGCTTGCATTCCTGCTCTCTGAGAGCACTCATCAACAACTCGGCATTTCAAACTCCTTACGTACAGCTGCAACCGAAACCATTGGTTTTCGGAAAGTGCATAACAACAGCTGGTACGACGAGGAAAACAGGCTGCCTACCTCGCAACGTTACGATCGACCACAACACGTGCGGGATGGGATAGATACCGAGAGTTGAAAAGGGAAGCGAGACGCATTTGCAGACAGAAAAAGAAAGAGGCTGAAATGCGAGAGTACGAAGAGCTTGATAAGCTGACAGGGGTAATGCTCGAAAATTCTACGATGAAAAAATGCGGCGGCTTACAGAAGGTTTCATGAAGCATAGTTCGGAGCAAGGTGATCTAGTGACCGAAGAGAGCAACAAATTATGGAGGAACGGATTGCTCCAGCCTGCTGAATGGCAGTGAACGCACATCGCCAGGAAAAGGCGAACCCGATTCCCCAATCGATGACGATGGAGCAGACGTTCCATTGCCCGACCATGAAGAAGTTCGAATAGCAATTGCCCGCCTGAAGAACAACAAAGCGGCAGGGTCCGACGGATTGCCCGCCGAGCTATTCAAACACGGCGGATAAAAACTGATAGGGAGCATACATCAGCTTCTTTGTAAAATATGGTCGGAGGAAAGCATGCCCAACGATTGGAATTTAAGTGTGCTACGCCCAATCCATAAAAAAGGAGACCCCACAATCTGCGCCAACTACCGTGGGATTAGCCTCCTCAACATCGCATATAAGGTTCTATAGAGCGTATTGTTTGAAAGATTAAAGCCCACCGTCAACAAACTGATTGGACCTTATATGTGGCTTTGACCTTGTCAACACCGACCAGATATTCACCATGCGCCAAATCTTGGTAAAGATCCGTGAGAAGAGAATCGACACACACCACCTTTTCGTCGATTTCAAAGCTGCTTTCGACAGCACGAAAAGGAGCTGTCTTAATGCCGCGATGTCTGAATTTGGTAACCCCGCAAAACTAATACGGCTGTGTAAACTGACTTTGAGCAATACCAAAAGCTCCATCAGGATCGGGAAGGACCTCTCCGAGCCGTTCGATACCAAACGAGGTTTCAGACAAGGCGACTCCCTATCGTGCGACTTCTTCAACCTGCTTCAGGAGAAAATAGTTCGAGCTGCAGAACTAAATAGAGAAGGTACCATCTTCTATAAGAGTGTCAGCTGCTGGCGTATGCCGATGATATTGATATCATCGCCTCAAAGGTACGCCGTTAGTTCTGCTTTCTCCAGGCTGGACAAGGAAGCACAGAAAATGGGTCTGGCAGTGAACGAGGGCAAAACGAAATATCTCCTGTCATCAAACAAACAGTCGTCGCATTCGCGACTTGGCTCTCACGTCACTGTCGACAGTCATAACTTTGAAGTTGTAGATAATTTCGTCTATCTTGGAACCAGCGTAAACACCACCAACAATATCAGCCTAGAAATTCAACGCAGGATAACTCTTGCCAACAAGTGCTACTTCGGCCTGAGTAGGCAATTGAAAAGTAAAGTCCTCTCTCGACGAACAAAAGCTAAACTCTATAAGTCGCTCATAATTCCCGTCCTGCTATATGGTGCAGAGGCTTGGGCGATGACAACAACCAATGAGTCGACGTTACGAGTTTTCGAGAGAAAAATTCTGCGAAAGATTTATGGTCCTTTGCGTATTGGCCACGGCGAATATCGCATTAGATGGAACGATAGCTGTACGAGATATATGACGACATTGACATAGTTCAGCGAATTAAAAGACAGCGGCTACGCTGGCTAGGTCATGTTGTCCGGATGGATGAAAACACTCCAGCTTTGAAAGTATTCGACGCAGTACTCGCCGGGGAAGCAGAGGAAGAGGAAGACCTCCACTCCGTTGGAAGGACCAAGTGGAGAAGGACCTGGCTTCGCTTGGAATATCCAATTGGCGCCACGTAGCGAAAAGAAGAAACGACTGGCGCGCTGTTGTTAACTCGGCTATAATCGCGTAAGTGGTGTATACGCCAATTAAGAAGAAGAAGAATTACGTTCTCACCGGCAACATTTTTGAAAAAATATAGACCAATGATTCCACCTTCCGACAAATTATACCAAACCGTTGTTACTTTTGGTTGAAATGGCAGCTCTTAAATCTTGCTCTTCGTCCCAAATGAGGTAATTTTGCTTGTCTACATATCCATAAAGCCAATAATGGGCCTAATCGCTGAAAAAATTTTACCACAAAATGTTGGATTTTTTTTTAAACTTTTCAAATGTCGAGCGGTTTCAGTTCTTGCACAAGCTGTATTTTTGCGCTTTCAATTTAAGATCTCGACGTAAAATGCGCCAAGTCGTTTCGAATTGCTGTGAACGCGACGAATCGACTCTTCACGGTCTTCGTGTACACTCTCAGCTATGGCTGCTATATTTTCATTCGAATAGTATCCAATATTGAATGCTGGGTCTCAAGATTAGTGATGGTGTTGCGAATAGTGCGCTCAGTAGGCCGATTATGTTGCCCATAAATTGAGCGAATCGCGCGATACGTAGTCTCTACGAAACGGATCATCCATTTTACTTGTATGTTCTGTGAAACATATTATGGAAATATTTCAGTGTGAGTCAAATATTGCTCACATTTCGTTAACTAAAAATGAAATTGCTGCAGAGGTGATGAAAAGTTACAGATGTTTTATGTATGAAAATATGCGTGTACATATTTTTATATTTGTAAGTATAAGTAAGCCCCGAGGCTATTGCACTAACAAAATTTAATCACTTTTTACTGGCAGAGCACTCACTGAAATGGGAAATCCGTAACTCTTTGCTTGCAGAGATTTCAATTAAAATACCTTTCGCTATTTATTGCTTTACCTTTTATGGCGATTGCTTGGAATCGAAAGTGAATTAAGACAAAAAATTATAGTAGAATTTTAGCTGAAGAATCTTGTTATTGAAATTATATCATTCCATCGAAATATATGTAATCTAAGTAAAAATTCAAATAACAAGTAGAGTCGAAGTTGGCCACCAATGTCTTTCTTATCATCATAAATTGTGACAAAAAAGTACCAAGCAATTGTAATTTAAACTTCCCGGGTAAATGATACTCGTATTTCAAAGGAATGCATTTTGCTAAGTTGGTGTAAGACCAAGATCTGTCAATCAGTTTGTTTACAGCAGCAGCTTAAGTCTATACACCTCAGTACGATTTTAACAATGGATAATAATATCGAACAAAGAATTTTCTCACATTTTGTACTTCTAACCAAATTCGTTGCGAATGTTGAAAGGACGTAGGATGATTCAGTTTAAAAAACACAAACTTACGAGTAGTACACAGCCCTCAAAAACGGTTGAGAGATCGTTGAAGACATGCCTCGTGTTATAGACACCTTTTCAACTGATGAAAATATTGAAAAAGTGATGGATATGGTGCTTGAAAATCGTCCATCAAATGTTAGAGAGATGAAAAACAGATCGACATCTCTTGCTAGTCCGTTCGAATGATTTTGGTGGATACTCGTCCTGATAAAGCTGAATTTTTTTCAAAAAGAGTACCGGAAACAGGTCTATTTGGACATGCTTGATCGTTCGAATTCCGATCCCACATTCATGGAGAGCATTATAACTGCCGATGAGACGTGAGTTTATGAATTTGACATGTGAACAAGTAAACAATCATCGGAATGGAAGGAAAAAAACGAGCCGAAACCACGCCAAAGCCGCTAAAGCATCAAGGTAATGCTCATTGGTTTTTTTTTCGATATTTATGGTCTGGTGCATCATGAATTTGTTCTGGAAGGTCGCAGTATTGAAGAATTTGCGTGAGAATATCCATCGAAAAGAGCCAGAATTGTGGAAGAACAATTCATAGATTTTACACGATGATAATACACTGTCGCATCGAACCGCGAGTGTGACCAAACTTATAAACAAGAAGGACATCTGGGGAGGATTACTTTGAAGGCGGCAAAATAAATATTGATACAAAATTATATATTTTGCGTTTTATTTACAATTTCCGGGTACTTATTTGCAATGTAAATATTCCTATATTCTACATATATAAAAATAAGTTGGGTTATTATTTATTCGCTATAGTTGACTAAATTTATTCGTAAATCATTTCAATACGTTTGCAAGCACATCACCAAAGAAAGCAACAAGGTTATTGGCCTTGGACGAGATGAAATCAGCAAGTATCAAATGGGACGATACGTGAACTGCAATGAAGCGTTTTGTAAGATATTTGCTTTTGCAATTCATGAACGTTTTCCGACTGTTGTTTATCTCAGCTCGGCCAAAGAGTGTATTAAAACCCAGAAAATACAGTACAGCCAGCTGAAATACCGCCAAACAAAAGACATCGACGAGTTTTTTCCTTTTGAAATCCGTTTAAAAACATTTCTCTCTTCATCGCAGTAATGCCTTGATATGTATACATGGAATGCATCGTCGAAGAAATGGAGCCAACCAGTAGATGGACATCTAACTGTGTTCTCAACTAAAGCATTAGGTCGAATTTACACAATCCACCCGAAAAACGACGATTGCTTCTACCTTCGGTTGCTATTGATTAATGTACGTCATTTGAGTTATTGCGTATTGTGAATGGTACAGTGTGTGCCACTTTTTGAGAAGCATGTCAGCCATTGCTGGAACATAATAATCACTGGAAACAAACGATGAACGATGGGATAGCTACGCATCCCACTGAAAACATTACTTTTCTGGAACATCATTTCGAATAACTTCAAATCAATTATGGGATTGAAAAAAATATTTTGCCGAAAAATTTAAATGATTTCCAACAATTATAAATGGGCAAATTCCGTTTGATCATTTCAGTGACTTGATATAATTTCACCTGTTTAACGAACATTGGCAAAATTGTCGCAGTTAAAATTGATATGCACGCTCAATTTTCTTCCAAAAATACTTGATGTTAATTAATGACTTAAACTGGCAACTCTCAAAGTCAAATTTTGGACATTCTAATTATACGATCGACTGTCTTGACAATGAAGACGAAGTCGTGAATTATCCTGTAGAATTTCTAAATTCTTTCTCTCTTCATGTGCCGACACTGTGTAATGGAACCCGACTGATTGTGACGCAGCTATCGCTTGATTTTACGAGTTCCTTTGAGTTCCAACGATTTGCCATTTCAGTTCAAACGTATTCAGTTTCAAGGGAAAATTTCCTTTGCGATGACTCTGAATCAACTGGACAGAAGGATAATCGCTAGAAGAGCCAGATATGCGTGGAGTGCTCACGAGTTGGAAAACATTTACTCACCGGAACAGAAATCAAAAAATGTTGTTAATCAAGCTGCGTTGCATTGAAAAAAATGTACAGAGAAAAATTGCAAATAAATGATTTCCAACACAATATAAATTCAACTTCCTTTTCATTTCAAAACACATAATTTCACGCAGAACAACTCCTACGGGGTCAGCTAGTTAAAATTGATATGTACCGATTTTCTCCTATTGAAACTTGTATTTAAATTGCAGTATGTGCAACTCTCAGGCCACATTCTAATTATACACTGTTGATTGAGTAGCTTTAATGAAATGCATATAATTTTACCTATGACGAATTAAAGGAAGGTTAGGCTAGGTTAAGGGGCTATACCAGTATGACACTTGCAAAAAAAAAAAATTTTTTATTTGCTTTTTCGATGGCTCATGGAATAGGTTTTGGATGGCAGCGTTCTAAAGAGCGCCCGCTCGGAGGTACAAACATACTTATATAAGTGAAATTTTAAACCCGTTTTTCTCGAAACGACATTTTTCAAAATTGCTAACATCATAACTTAACGAGAAATTAACCGATTGACTTCAAATCAAAACAGTATTGTTGAATACATTTACTATACAATGACCTACGATCTTTTTGATTGGTTGAAAATTGTCAATTTGGCATTAAAAAACGACCATTCTTTTACCTGGAAAAAAATGATTTTCTGATATTTTTTTTTCAGCAAGCTGACTCGTTCGGCCGGAATCGGAGTTTTTTTTTCATTGTTTGCGGAAAGATGGCACACATTTTTTTTCGGTTTCTTTCGATTACCCATAATACCATCATTATAAATAGGATCAGTCGACCAATAAATTCTTAGATGCCGCATTGACCCATCCAGAATAAAATTCCAACGAATTTTCTCATTTCAACAGCATACGTCTCAATCCACTTTTTGACTCTAGCGATAGGGAGTGAGGTCTCTCTGGAAATATCGACCAGATTATTCTCAAAACTTATTCAAGATGATATGAAAGCTTACCGTCAATCAGCTGGGACACAAGCGGGTTTTTCAGTGTCACGTGGTGAACAGCCATAAGACTTTCCCTTTTACCGATTGAAAAATGTTTACTGTTGAATAAGTTTTTAATTAGCAAACCGACAAAATCTTCAATATGCCCACCATCCCGCTACTAGAATGGCCTTCTCTTCTGTGAATAAGGAGTTGAAGGGGATTCCTCGAGAAAAAACAGCCAATTTGCAATAATTATTTTTTATATGAAATATTGAATATTGTATTCAAACTTTTTATTAGATGATGCATTTTCAAAGGAAAATATTCAAATCTGGGCCATTACAACGACATTTCCAGCAAGCTGTCAGCTTTGACAGCAGAACAAGTACAAAATAATGCGTGTTTTAAATAACTATATTTTTACAAAAAAATGCAAATTTTGGTGAACATTTAAATAGTTGTAATTGAAAAAAAAAATTTTCAAGATCTTGTAAATTATATCTTGAAGGCCTTAAATAAAGCAAGGGTACTGGATAAAAAAAATTTAATGCCATGATATCCATGTAACCCTTAAAAACTGGAAAGAAAGTGTACCAGCTGAATGGTTTAGAAGACGTGGTAAAGCAGTTTTGAATTTAGAATATTGGATGTTCCAACAAGATTTTGTTCGAGCAATATTCCTGAAAATTATTGACCGACTGAAACTTAAAATTTGAATCCATTGGACTACAGTTTGTGGTCAGCTGTGGGGGACATTACCTTAGTGGACCTGTTCTTGAACATATTTTCACATGACATAGTTTAATTTACAGTTACTTTTACAATTTCGGACGATTTTGTACCATCGTGTCACATGTTCACCTCGATTTTTATCACGTTTAATTCCCAATTTATTTTTATTTCATTTTTTTTGCTTCACATATCGTTTTGCCAATTTGCTTGCCACACTTGGTCTTTTCATTGTTTCATTCTTGCCACAATTTCCACAAATTATGCCTCATAAAAAATTCAATATACTATAAATGCTGGTAGAAGTGTCGTTAAAACCTCAGCTGCTCGTAAATTGGTTTTTAATCCAACGAACCATTTTTTTCCTTTCCATTCCAGTACATGAAAGTGTTGTTTTTGTGAACACTTAACGGTATTTTACTATGTTGGAATCAAGCAAGTACAATTGTGTAATATATACATATGTATGCACTCGTGTATGAATATGAATATTCTCACATATAGTACATATAAAATAATTATATACTATAATTTGTTCAACATAGTCGTAAAGTACAAATTTCCAATCGTGGCATTGATTTTTATCCGTGGTTGAACAGTTATTTTTCAAGATAAGTCCGATTTGTCGAAATGTATTTTTTATAGGAGATATAGTTCATAATATACCTAAGCATACATATACATACAAGTATATCCACGCATACATCAATATTTATTACCAATAATGGGTTGAATAAAAAATTGTATTATAGACATTACGGACAGTTACGGACAAGAAAATATGATCAAAGGTTTTGTTTTGGAACAATGGTATAATTTTTTTGAAATTTTTCATTTATGTAGTAACTCGTTTGCACAATAACAAACGCAATCATACGCACTTTTAAAACAGAGCAAAGGATAATATTGTCGAGTTTTACCGTTAACTGTAATTTAAAAAGTGTAAATAGCGTGGCTCGTGGCATAAACGAAAACAAGTAAGGAAGGGGTAAGTTCGGGTGCAACCAAACATTTTATATTCTTCCAACTTGCAAGAATCAAAACCAGGGAATTACTTTAAGGTGTAAAACCAATCATTTAGAGTAAAGTCAGCCGGATGTTCGAAAATCTTTATATTAAGTATATGGGGGCTAAGGGAAGTATTGATCTGATTCAACACTCTTTTGACACTCAGATATATCGGGTGATTTTTTAAGAGCTTGATAACTTTTTTAAAAAAAAAAAACGCAAAGTCAGCCGGAAATTTACTTTTTGAAGATAATTTCATTTAAATGTTGACCGCGGCTGTCTTAGGTGGTCCATTCGGAAAGTCCAATTTTGGGCAACTTTTTATATTTCGGCCGGAATAGCCCGAATTTCTTCGGAAATGTTGTCTTTATATGGCTTATTTCTTAGGCCCCACAAAAATAGTCTAAAGGCGTTAAATCGCATGATCTTGGTGGCCAACTTACGGGTCCATTTCTTGAGATGAATTGGTCTCCGAAGTTTTCCCTCAAAATGGCCATAGAATGGCGAGCTGTGTGGCATGTAGCGCCATCTTGTTGAAACCACATGTCAACCAAGTTCAGTTCTTCCATTTTTGGCAACAAAAAGTTTGTTAGCATACGAAACCAACCGTAATTTAGCATCTTTGAGTCCAATAAAGCGTACAAACCACACCAAACAGTGCATTTTTCGGGATGCATGGGCAGTTTCTTCTTCTATTTTTTGTGGGGCTACGTCAATCTAAAGTCTACAGAAATAAGCCAGCAACTATTCTAGCTTTGGAAGACAACATTTCGAAGAAATTTGGGCTATTCCGGCCGAAATGTCGAAAAAGTTGCCCAAAATTGGACTTTCGAATATATTTATATATTATCAATATACCAATCAATATAAAGAACCGATGAGATTTTGCAAATTTTATGCGTTTTTTTTTTAAAAAAAAAATGTCAGTTATCACATATACCACACATTGACCAACATTATCAATCAAAAGTCAAATATAGGTACCGGGGTCTAAATATTCGGCATCTAAGGGCTAGAACAATTTCCTTTGGATATTTGTTCATAAGGTGGCACACACTAAAGACATTTTTCGTGCAAAGTTTAATGCCGTTATATTAATTGCTTCTTGATTTATGTACTAGAAACTGAACGAATCAAGTGAAATTTAAAATTGTAATACATATGTAGGAAAGAGGCGTGGTTGTTGTACAATTTCCTAAGTTTTCAAAATGTGACATACAAATGTAAGAAGAATTTAAATTTTGTCGAAATCGGTTGGTCAAGTTCAAAGATATGGGATTTCACCAAAAAGTGGACGATGCCACGCCCATCGTCCAATTGTCACAGCAGCTCCAATTAAGCTCTCTCGTACCATATCGGTGGTAAAATTTAATATCTCTGGCGTATTTAGTTATTGATTTATCGCGTTTTTAGTAGTTTTTAACAATACTGTTATATGGGAAGTTAGCGGGTTCATCCCCCGATTTCATCCATTTTCACACTGTCGGTAGAAGTTCTTATAAGATTTGTACCCAGAAAGTTTGGTTGTTGTAGCTTAAGTGGCTTAGGAGATATGTACATTAAACTTGTTAGAGGGCGGGGCCACGCCCACTATTTCAAAAATGTTTTATCACATGATCACGATACTGTGATCCTCTGCACTAAATTACAGCTTTATTACTTAATTTGGCGCTTAGACTATCTACGAACTCAACATTTTTTTGTACTAGGAACCCACATACCAAGTTTCATCAAGTTATCTCAATTTTTACTCAAGTTACTGCTTGCGTGGATGGACAGACAGACCGACAACCGGATTTCAAGGTTTTTCATCATCCTGATAATTTTTATATACATAACCGTATATATACATATCTCGATTAGTTTTATGTGGTACGTACGATCATTAGGTGAATAAAACTATATTTTTCTGTAGCAACTGGTTGCAAGAGTATAAAAAGAGGCCAAAATTATGTGCCGATAATACTAGTTTTTTCTCCCACAATAATGCACCGTCGCATACTGCATTTATTCTTGGTGAGTTACCAGTATCATGCCGCAACCACCGCATTGGCCTGATTTATTTCCGTGCGATTTCTGGCCATTCAGCAAACCCCAAACGATCGCTCCGGGGAAACCATTTTGAGTCATTCGAAGACATTAAACGTGAATCGCTACGCGTATGGAAAGCAATTCTGGAGATTGACTTAAACAACTGTTTCGAGGATTGGAAAAAAGGATGGCGCAAGTGTAATTGGGCTAAGGGAAATTACTTTGAGGTGACGACATGGATTTAGAAGAATAAATTAGAAATTTTAAAATTATGAACACAGTCTTACTATTTTTCGCTGTTAGGTAATACTATACAATATGTTTATCTGCCATACTTTTACTTGTCAGGTATCACAAAGTTGTAAATATTTGACAATTATTTCACTACACATTTAAAAGAAATATCAGAAAATAATTTATTAATAGCAGGGGTCTTCAACCAAAAAAAAAAATATCATTACAATCAATTCTTCAAAGCGAGCATGAAAATTTAGCAGCTCTCTTTGTCGTACAATTTAAGGAAAAAACGCAAAAAATGGGTCAAATAGGCGACAACAGAAGATTTGTTTAGAAAAATTAAATATATTTTTTGAAAGATACTTAAAAGACTTTCTATTATGCGTATACTATAGTATATATAAAAATACTCAGACTTTGAACTAGAAGTTTAGCAAACGAATGCAGAAACGCCCACTTCCTTTTATAAATTGATCGCTGTGCTCAACCTCAAAGAAATAATAAACTATATTTAGGCATAAACCTGTGAAGGGCTAAATGCAGTAAAACGCTAGAACATTAAATTGGAAAAGTTTTCACATTTAACTTAAACATTCTGTCATTTAAACAAGCACATCCATTGTTCTGAAAACCAAGTAGCTAAACTTGTCCTGCGGCATTTGCAACTTCAAAAGAAGGCTTAGCGTGTCGCGGAAGCATTCGAGAATAAATGCCACAAAGTTTTGTAGCTGCGAGAAAGTAAGACAAACCTACGAACTGAGTGCCCTTGTCACTAGCATTTCACTTAAATTAAGGAAATGTCATTGTCATTGGCATGAAGCCGCTTCGAGGACAGCGATCCAATCAAAAACTATAACAAAACTAAGTATCTATAGGTCGATTAGATATATACTACGAGGGCTGCTATATATATTTCTGGCCTAATAATGAAAATAGGAATATTTATCAGCGAAAATGGTTTTATTGTTTTTCAAAATATTCTCCATCATGATTTATACACTTTTGCATGCGCTCAAACCAATTTTCGAAGCACTTTTTCCACTCCGATTGAGACACCTCCAAAACATGGCTTTTGAATGCTTCAACAGCATCTTCTGGCGACGAAAATCGTTGACCACGCATTATTTTCTTGATGTGTGGGAATAAAAAGAAGTCATTGGGTGCCAAGTCAGGGCTGTACGGCGGATGACCCATCAATTCGACGTTTTGGCCGGTCAAAAAGGCGCTGGTTTGAGCCGATGTGTAAGAGCTCGCATTGTCATGGTGCACAATGATTCGTCTTCTCTTGTTCGTTTTTCGAATTTCTCCGAAGACTTCAGGCAAACAAATGGTGGTGTACCACTCAGAATTGACCGTCCTACGTTGCTCAAGCGGAACAGTCGCCACATGACCAGTTTTGCCGAAGAAACAGGCGACCATTTGCTTCGAAGTGCTTCTTCCACGAACAACTTTCGTTGGATTTGGCTCGTCTTGGAATACCCACACGGTCGATTGCTGTTTTGTTTCGGGCTCATACGCATAGATCCATGATTCGTCACCTGTGACGATCTTATAAACGTCTTTTGAAGCATCGCGATCGTATTTTTTCAGCATTTCTTTACACCAATCCACACGAGCCTTTTTTGAGCGATTGTCAAATTGTGCGGGATCCAACGAGAACAAACCTTTTTTACGGCCAGGTGTTCATGCAATATCGAATGTATGCTGGTGGGAGAAATGCATAGACATGCCTCTATCTGTAGGTATGTTACATGAGGGTCTTGCATTATCAGTTCACGTACGGAATCGATGTTTTCTGGCACAACGGCTGTTTTTGGACAACCTCCACGGAATTCGTCTTTAAGCGAGCGTCGGCCACGATTGAATTCGTTGTACCAGTTTTTCACAGTGCTATAGGATGGTGCTTCATAGCCATACAAAGATTTTAGTTCATCGATGCACTCTTGTCGTGATAATCCACGTCGAAAGTTGTGAAAAATGATCGCACGAAAATGTTCACGAGTTAATTCCATTTTTTGGCCGAGATGAATTTTTTAATTGCCTGTAAATAAAACAATTCACGATTAAATGACAAAACGTTCTGATGTTATGCTAAAAAAGTCAAACTTTCCAATGGAAATATCAGATTGCACCTGGCAACACTTAGTGTTGCCTAGGCCAGAAATATATATAGCAGCCTCCGTATATGTATGTATATCAAAATTATCAGCATGACGAGGCGAGTTGATTAACTTTAATCAAAGTTGGTATCTTTTTCCTCTTTAATGGATGAGGTGTATTGTGCTGTGTTTCCTTACGGTGCGCCAGTTTTTCCCGGGTAGAGTAGGGGGAGGCTTAAGGGGTCCCGGTGGTCTAGAACCCTCAAATTAAGGGTGTTTTCTGGATTTTTTTTAAGGATTAAAAAACGAGCAATCAATTTAAAATATCTACAGTTTATTTATACACTTATGAAAAGTACGAAAATATTTTTTTGTTAAATAAAAAAAATTTTTAACAATATTAAAAACGGCGTCCAAAAAAAGCTATCTTAAAAGATGACTCCCGGTGCCGTTGTTGATTTTGACTCTTCTGAACATCTGAAACATAAAAACCAAATAAATTATTAATCAGTAGGAGTGTAGCTATCGCTGGGACTACAACCAAAACAAAATGTACAAAGCATCCATTCATCGAACCCCTCGACCGCGCGCTACCTACTAAAACGGCTGTAGAAGCTAAAAGTGAATATCCTTCCAAAAATTAGAAATATTAAAACTATCAAAAAAAATCGATTTTTTGAAAATTCTAGACCACCGGGACCCCTTAACTCATTTAAACAGCAACGGGGGATCCAAGCAGAGGTATTTTTTATACTATAAAGGGTTATATATAGTTACGTAATAGCCCTATATACTTTACCTTTACTTATTCTTATCGTACTCTTGATTCTAACTTAGTCTTACCAGAGAACATAAAACATAGAGAAGGTGCAGGTTCGACAGCGAACATTTGATAAAATTGCGACACGGAATCTCACCACACAACTACGAATTCACGCTGTGAAATGTTAACATTTTTAACAGTTCTCCACATACTCAAACAGAGAATATGAAGAGAAATAATATATGTACGTACGGCTTATGATGCCATAGCATGTATGCGCAATCAGGGAATATTGAAGAAAAATAAGTGCTTTGATATTCCATTTTTAACAGCGAAAAATGTGTACAAAACACACGTCTCACACAGAGAACATAAAGACATTTTTTATTGTGTTTTCTGTCTCACATGCCCAAGAATATGAAGACATAAATATATGTATGCTCCTTATGATACTCCCAACCACAGCATTGTGAATATCATCATGCTTCAATTTTTCCTTTGAACCAGGCAATCGCAATGTATGCAAATATGTATGCTTTTGCGTTTTTCCGTCGGCATTTCCATATTGGCATGTAAAAATAATTATGAGTATAAATGCATGCATAGTAATATTTACAGTCAATTTGGACTTGCATATTTAATAATTTTATTTGACTTTTACATAGTATACTCTAATATACTAATAAATATTTTTGTATTATGTTTCTTACTAATAGAAATTTAATTTACCACAAAAATATGTACATAAATATATCGTCTATCATATTAATCTTATTATCTGCCCATATGATTGCATGTATACGCATGTGCGCATTCAGAAATTCAAATCATGATTTTATCACTTATCAATACACATATTACATGTGCGCGCATTGAGCTGCATGTTCATACATTCATATATACTTATATGTACATATATTTGTATACATTGCCGAACACATAAGGCAGAAGCATACAAACATACAAATGCGTACACATGTGAATATGTCACCAACAAAAAATTGAAGCATTGTTCTACAAAAACAAAATTGAAGCATTGTTCTCAACCTCAAAACAACAAGTTGCAAACAGCTGTTTTAAAAACAACCTTCAATAATGTTTTCTCTTGCAGGATGAATTCTTAGACGTTATCTACTGGGCGAGACAGATTTTTGGCATTCTTTTAGGCATAGTATGGGGCATTGTGCCATTAAAGGGCTTCCTGGGATTAGTACTGTAAGGAATATCCCAATAACAATACATCATATGTAAATTCATAAAAACTTCTCATATGTTTCCATAGATTCGGTGGTTCAGTTGTGGCATTGTATACAAGCTCAAATGAGTAGCTTGGGAGCTAAGAGGGTTTTTGACAACAAAAACGATTTTCATTCATAAAGCAGTTCCCAAAGTTAAGGAAACGCAGGCGCAAATTCCTCAGCATTTTGTTTAGATGTGCTGCATAAATGTACCACTATCGTACGTGTTTAAATTTTTCTATGAAAAAATTAACGTTTAAGCGACCGTTAGTTCTTAAAACTTGTTTTTGTCTTTAATTCATTCATCTTGAACATAAAATTGTAAAGAAAAACAGATTTAAATCAACTATAAGCAAGGCTTAACTTAATAATCCGGAACATCTCACCGCCAATCGCATTACCTAGAGCATGCCTTCGCCTACAAGCGAGCATTTGAGCTTCTTTTCGCCGACGATGGAAACAAAGCTAAAAATCATAAATTGAACAACTTTCTGATGATTCTTCATAAATTTTACAACAAAAACGATTTCATTCATAAAAGGCGCAAATTCCACAAACCACGTAAAAACAGACGCCGGAACATTATCGAGCATGCCTTTCGCCTACAAGCGTCTTTTCGCGACGATGGCAAAAGCTAAAAATCATAAATTGAACAACTTTCTGATGATTCTTCATAGAAAGAAGTGACAAAAGTGGCAACATAGCCGTTGTCGATTTACAATATTTGTCTAAAATATTTTTCCGTGACTCGCAAAAATCTGCGTCGATATGTATGCAAGCTCATACGTATGCATACATATTTACGCTAGTTTGTTGGCAAAGGTGTTACAGCGGTAAGGGCAGCGGCGACAATCGGCGATCGTTTGTTAGTTTCTTTCGGCACAGCTCGGATTTTCTACCAACAACACAATGTTGTGGCGCTTTACCGTCGCGTCAGTGTTTCGACACATTGAAGTGCTGAACACATTGAGCGCGACAGACTGCAAACGAATATTAGAATACACACGTTCTTAGGGACACAGTTATTGAGCCAGCTGCACAACTACATAACTGTGTCCATAAGAACGTGATTTTAATATTTGACGTGCATTTCAATTTGTTCAGCACTTATTTGAGAAAATAGTTTCGGTCATTGGTTTGCAGTCTATCGTATATGGCTCGCATTTGCTTTTAAACATACAGACAAATGATAAAGAAATATATGTACATACATATGTATATGAAGGTCATCAATTTTCTTTGAAGAAATGAAGTTCTTTTGACACATCTTCGCTTTGTAATAGACGAAATAAATATACCTTTTTTGAAATAATTAAAAAATTAAAAAATAAAATTAATTATTTTTTATCTAATTTTTTACGATTTTGTAAAAACTAAAATTTTTTACAATTTTTCTGAAAAAAATGGTTCATATGATCCAAGATCACGCATATGTATGTGTCTCAGAGAATGCTTCTTTACATTCTTTGTGTGACTTTGCATATTTTTCTTCAAAGCATTTCTCTTTATTCATTCTCGCATGAATTCAGTCGCTTTACATATATTTTCTGCCATTGCACATGCTCAATTCTGCTAAATAGCAGCGAGAATGGTGAAATTCCGTGTCGCAATATTATAAGCTCTGTTAGCCGTCCAATCGAACATCATACAGAATTCAATTTGCACCTTCTCTATGTTTTATGTTCTCTGCTTGAACTATAAACATCACCAAACAGCTCATGGAAAGAATAACTGTGAACATAATGTTAATAACATGAATTTTTCTTCTCATAGGCAACATAATAATTATAACAGAGAAGCTAATATGAGCAATTATGTTAATCAACAGAATAGTCAGCTTTTTAATTACAGCAATAGAGCAAACGATACATTTAGTCAACAGCATAGACAAGAGAACAACAACAATAACATTAATAACAATCAGCGACAAAATAACTCAAATAGTGCAACACTAAACTCTTCTACTCAACCCAGTTTTAATAGCAACTACAGCAACCAAACATACAGAACTAATCGCAGCTCGAGTAGTTTTTTAATCAGAATAATAATAATAATAATGAACGACTGTTAAATAACAGAAGTAATAATCGTTTCGCAGTGAAACAGAGCCTATGGAAATAGGAGTCAATGAAAACGAACAAAATTTTCAATTAGGAAGTTACCGTATATAACAGTTGAAACAAACGTGAGAAAACTTAAGTTCATAATAGATACAGGTGCAGAATTTAGTATCATAAACCCAAATATTTGTAATCCCAA
>NW_026090357.1:0-21126 GCF_024586455.1 Bactrocera neohumeralis
CTATATTTGCCAACGACAGTAGGACGACAGTAGAGTTGACAGTAGAATGGAAGATAGAAAGAGGAGGTAGAGTGGTGATGCCACTAATATGTAAAATGTAAAATTATTCACAGCTCTAACAAACTTGAAGTTATTTTACAAATTAAAACATAAAATAGCTCTATTATATAATTTGTAATAACAATTGATAATTTAAAGCAAAAATATTTTCCTATTTACTTATTTTTTGCATCAAAAATTTCACTTTGAACAAAATATTAAAATTTCATTGAAGTGCAAGGTATTAGTATGGCCACAACGAAATTGTATACATTCAAAATGGGCAGCTGTGTTGTCTTGTGTGCCATTGTTATGTTGTCACCTTCTTACGAATGTTCATTTAAGATGCACAACTCGATTGACGCCATTGGTACCACCACCTGAGCCACTACATTAATTGGTTTCCGGAAATGGCTCAGATTCTAATCATTTTTTGATTCATCATTTGCCGCAACAAAAGTTATTGGAGACAATTTTATGCCTACTTTCAAGGTATATACATACATATGTAAGTATAATGGTAAACAACTTTAATTAGTTTTACAACCATATAGCTGGTGCAAAATATGTTGAGCCAGTGTTGTGTAGATGTGACCTAAAACTTCCATGGAAGGCTACTGTTCAATGTTGAGATTTAGTTTTAATTTGAAATGATCTATAAAGTATTTTGGGAGTATTTTGCGAGCCTCATGGTGGTACAAATAATTTGCTATACAATTACCTAAATATATATTTATATTCTTGCAGATTCAGGGTCAAATATATCATCGAACAGGTTCCTTATTGGCAATGACTGATGAAGACTATAAATTTTTGCAAATATATTTTATGGGCGATTCAGCAAGAGAAGTCGATCAGCGTTGCGCACACAACAACTCAGTGAAAAGATCCATTGTGGAACAATAAAAATTTTTCCATCAACACAATGAAAACACATTAAAACTGCCATTAGAAGGCATTCAATGATGAGATTTAGTTTTAATTTGAAATGAACATTTTGCTTCCCCTTCAAAAATTTGCTATACATTACTTAAATATATATTTAATTCTTGCAGATTCAATGTCAAATATATCATCGTACAGGTTCCTTATTGGCAATGCCTGATGAAGACTATAAATTTTTGCAAATATATTTTATGGGCGACTCAGCAAGAGAAGTCGATCAGCGTTGCGCACACAACAACTCAGTGAAAAGATCCATTGAGAACAATTTCAAAAATTTTTCCATCAACAAAATGAATTAGTTGCATTATTCACAACTGCATTAGACCGCATGCCATCAGATAATCATAAAAGTGTCATCAAAGCCGATAAGGCGCCTGCAGGACAACATGCTGGACGTTTTAATGCGCCAACAATTGACGAAGTGGCTATTGTCGTCGTGGGAGAAAATTTAGAAAACCAAGACATTGTTTTACTTCGACGGAACGATCAACTTCAGCGTGTGTCTGAAACACATCGATCATATGATGCCTTACAATATCCTATCCCATTTTGGCAAGGTGAAGACGGCTATCATTTTTCAAGTAAGAAGATAAATCCAGTTACAGGTAAATTAATTAACAATATATGTTTACCACAATAAAATAACTTAAAATTTATATTATCAAATTAATAACAAAAAAAATTGTTTATAGGTGCTGAAACGAACAAAAAAGTTAGTTCAATGAATTATTATTCATACAGACTGATGGTTCGGGAAAATGAGGACAATCACATCTTAAAGTGTCGGCGTCTATTTCACCAATATGCTGTGGATATGTACATATGTATGTGAAAATTGAAACTGAACGATTGACATTTATCAGGTTGCACCAGGCAAAACTCCGTTCCGAGGAATATATTCATCTTCGGGATGCCATTAATGCTGATGGAAATGCACAGAATGTTGGCAGAACTACTATTCTCCCAGCAACATACGTCGGAAGCGCGCGACATATGCATGAATATGCTCAAGATGCTATGTCCTATGTACGACATTATGGCACACCAGATTTGTTTATCACATTCACATGCAATCCAAAGTGGACAGAAATTCATCAAGAATTATTTACTAGCCAATCACCTATTGATCGCCACGATATCACTGCAAGGGTGTTCAAAATGAAATTAAAAGCACTCATGGATTTTATTGTTAAACATCGCGTGTTCGGCGAGACGCGCTGTTGGATGTACTCAATTGAGTGGCAAAAACGCGGATTGCCACATGCACATATCCTCATTTGATTGGTTGAGAGGATAAGACCGAATGAAATTGATAATGTGATATCAGCAGAAATTCCCGATAATAATGAAGACCCACTGTTACATGAGGTTATTACAAAAAATATGATACATGGTCCATGTGGAATATTAAATCCAATTTCTCCGTGTATGGTTGAAGGAAAATGTTCAAAACGCTACCCAAGACAATTAGTAACAGAAACTATTACTGGAAATGATGGATAACCACTTTATCGCCGCCGATCCATTGATGACAATGGAAAGTCAACAATAGTCAAAGTAAATCGACAGGACATTGAAGTTGATAATCGTTGGGTTGTTCCGTTTTCGCCATTACTCTGCAAGGCATATAAAGCACACATAAATGTCGAATTTTGCCATTCCGTAAAATCTATTAAATATATTTGCAAGTATGTGAACAAAGGTAGTGACATGGCTGCCTTCGGAGTTGCTGTCGAAAATTCAAATGATGAAGTCACTCAATATCAAATGGGCCGCTATGTTAGTTATAACGAAGGCATGTGGCGTATATTTTCGTTTCCAATGCATGAACGACACCCTACTGTTGTTCACTTGGCCGTACATTTGGAAAATGGTCAACGGGTGTATTTTACAGATGCAAACGTATTACAACGAGTTGACAGGCCACCATCGACAACATTAACCAGCTTCTTTGAAATGTGCCAGAATGATGATTTTGCCAGAACGCTACTTTACTCCGAAATGCCAAGAAATTATATCTGGAATCAATCATCCAAAAAATTTCAACGACGAAAACGAGGACAGCCGGTTTCAGATTACCCACAAGTATTTGCCACCGATGCACTAGGCCGTATTTATGCAGTCCATCCCAATCAAGACGAGTGTTTTTATTTGCGTTTATTGTTAGTCAATGTTCGTGGTCCAACATCATTTCAACATCTGCGAACTGTTAGTGGTGCATTGTGTGACTGATACAGAGAAGCCTGTCAACATTTGGGATTATTAGAGAATGACACTCATTGGGATCAGACTCTTGAAGATGCTGTGATTTCATTAAATGCTAAACAAATACGAACATTATTTTCTATAATTTTGTCTACATATATAGTATAGTATAGTATAGACATAGTATATTGCATCAGATGCGTCTTAGAACATCAAATGCAGATTTGCAAATGAACGAAGAAATTCACAATGAAGCATTAATTTTAATTCAGGACATGTGCTTGATGCTTACCAACAAAGTATTAATACAAATAGGAATGATAGGACCCAATCGCCCAATGTTCGACTCATTTGATCAAGAATTGAGATGCGAAGCCCAATACGATTCCGAAACATTACAAGAAATGGTTGATAGAACAGTTCCCCTTTTAAATCAACAAAAAAAATATGCTTACGATACGCTCACGAAAGTAGTGAACGATGGAACTGGCGGATTTTATTTTTTAGATGCTCCCGGTGGAACTGGGAAAACTTTTTTGTTATCATTGATTTTGGCAACAATTCGGTCGCAAAATGGAATTGCACTAGCCCTAGCTTCATCAGGTATTGCAGCTACGTTGTTGGAAGGCGGTCGAACAGCTCATTCAGCTCTCAAGCTGCCGTTAAACCTTCAAATTAATGAAACTCCGACTTGCAACCTTTCGAGGAATTCTGCGATGGCCAAAGTGCTGCAGCAAACAAGATTGATCATTTGGGATGAATGTACGATGGCACACAAAAAATCTTTGGAGGCATTAGATCGCTCGATACCAAGATTTACGAAATAACAAAAACTGGTTTGGTGGTGCAATGATACTATTGGCAGGTGATTTTCGACAAATATTGTCAGTTGTTCCCCGCTCATTGCCAGCTGATGAACTGAATGCTTGTTTGAAGTCGACCATTTTATGGAAATACATTAAAACACTTAAATTAAGTATAAACATGAGAGTCGAATTGCAGGAAGACCAGTCTGGAGAAGTGTTTTCCAAACAACTGCTCGATATTGGTAATGGTATTATTGCTGTTGATACATCATCTGGATACATTACATTCCCTGCCAATTTTTGTAACTTTTGTGAATCAAAGACCGAACCCATGGTGATGATTTTTCCAAACATTGCTCAAAATTACGTAAATCACATTTGGTTAAGCGAACGTGTTATATTGGTTTGCTTCTCATGTTATTGAGTGATTTTATTGATACGTTATGTATAAAGATTAACTTTTAGAGAAAGCATTATTAATCATCTTTAAATTATCTGCAAATTGGTAAATAAATTTGTGTATATCGATTAGCTATTATCAATGAAATAAATCAATAACATGACAAGCAAACGGAAGCTCGATAACTAAATTTAGTTACTTTTACTTTAATTAAAGTTTTGAACAACCAAGCACTAATTATTTAAAAGCCAGAATAATTTTACTGTATTATCTTCACTACAATATGAATTTAATTTACAATTCAGTCTAAGTAAGACGTGTCAGGTTATCTTAACATCAAAAATTTAAAAAATAAGAATAATAGGATATTTTGTTGCAAATTATTTGTCTATTGATAGGATAGCTTACATCTCAATTTTCAATCGCAGTATTACTTTATTTCAAATTCTTTGTCTACTAGTTGGCAGTCACAATAATCCCTTAGCTCCAAAAGATTCTAACAGATGGTGATAATTATTGATTGGATTTAATTCAATAAATGGCGCTATGTTAAAAATGCAAATATAGTAGCATAATAACTACTGAAACTAAGGAATAACCTAAATTTATATTTTTATATTAAAATTGAAAATAAATTTAAGTTATGTGTACCTTATATGTTTAAATTTTTAGCATAGCGCCATCTATTAGAATCTTTTGGAGCTAACGGACAATTGTCACTGCCAAATAATAGACAAAAAATTTCGAATAAAAAAAATGCGATTGAAAATTGAGATGTAAGCTATCTTATCAATAGACAAATAATTTGCAATAAAATATTCCGTTATTCTCACTTTTTCAATTTTTGATGTTAAGATAACCTGACACGTGTTACTTAGACTGAAGTGTAAATTAAATTTATATTATAGTGAAGATAATTCCGTAAAATTGTTCTGGCTTTTAAATAATTAGCGCTTGATTGTTCAAAACTTCAATTAAAATACATATATACATGTAAGTAGTATTATCACATAGTTATATTATTTAATTTGTTATGCATTAAATCGCACTCTATGATATACTTATGTATGTATTTTGATGATAATAGGTGCTAAGGTTCCAGGATATAAGTAACTAAATTAAGTTATCGAGCTTCCGTTTGCTGCTGATGTTATTGATTTATTTTAATGTCTACCATTGAAGAAAATGTCAGTTCACACTAATAATTTACGAGCTTTCCTTGCCAGCTCGGGATATTCGTGTATTCTTTTCATCCAAAATACGTCGACACTTTGCGAATAAAATTCCATTTTAAGCATGCCATCAGTAGCTAATTTTAGAAGACATTCTTTCATTTTTGTGTTAACGTCAGCCAGATCTATTGATTTGTAAAAAAAAAGGGTTTAAAATCAATCTACGCCCATTGTCAGCATCAGAGTGCAAGTCTGGAAAGTATGGCAAAAGTTTCTCTTGTAAATTATGCAAGCTTTGTATCATGCAAGGAATATGAGCCGATACTGCAAAACTTTGGTCTGATGCATTATCTTCAACAATCTTCTGAACACACGGAAAACACTCAAACATTTTGTTTTGCAGAGAGGTCGACCACAAACGAAGTTTTGCGTGAAATGCTTTTACTTTATCTTTAGCTGTTAAAATATTTTCTTCTCTTCCTTGAAGGTTCTTGTTCAAATTGTTAAGGTGGCTAAAAAGATCTGCCAAAAATGCAAATTTCAAGAGCCAAATAGGGTCAGAAAAACGGTAAGCATATTCTGATTTTGCATCTTGTAAGAACATTAACAATTCAGCTCTCAGTTCCAGAACTCTTGTCAATACCTTTCCTTTTGATAGCCACCTGACCTCTGTGTGATAAAGGAGATTTTGATGAAGCGAGCCCATATCTTCACAAACGATTCTGAATAGCCGGGTTTGCAAGGCTTTACCTTTGTTAGAACTCACAATTTTTATTACCTCCTTGAGCACGTCATTTAAATCAGAAGGTAGTACCTTAGCAGCTGGAGCCTGTCAATGAAGAAAACAGTGTGTCTAGGATATGTTTGGTATTATCGATTTTAATTTTGCAATGAGTCCGCTATTTTTGCCAGTCATAGCTTTAGCGCCATCGCTACAAATAGCGATACATTTTTTCCAATCAATATCGTAGTCGCAAGTGCTTTCTAAAAACATATCGTACAAACACTGGCCAGTAGTGTTTGCAGGAAGTGCTTTGCTAAATAAGATTACTTCCGTAATACTGTCATCTGCTTCAAAGCGCACAAATACTACAAACTGTGCACAGTCGGAAACATCTGTAGATTCATCGAACTGCAAAGCAAAATGTTGGCTATTCTTTAGTTTTTCGACTACTTGTTCTTGAATATCCTTGGCCATATCGTTTATTCTGCGTGAAATATCATTGTCAGAAAGCGGTATTTTTCTTAATTTGTTTGCCTCCTGCTTACTGACCATAAATTCAACCATATTGAGTGCCGCTGGCAAAATAAGATTTTCGGCAATTGACCATATGTATGTGGTTTCCCTGCTTTAGCAACTCGATATGCGACTTGGTAGCTAGCTAATAATGTTGACTCGTTGACACTGAATACCTGAAAATAAACCAAACGATATAAAAGTGAACAGACAATAAAAATTAAGGACGCGGAACCTTTGCACACCGAAATTAAGCATAATCAAAAGTTGTATGCAAATAATAAAGAAATAAACACCAACAGTAAAAATATAGTATAAAAAAATAAAAAACACTCTTTGACGATAACGTAAACTAAAAAAATCAAAAATAATTGTTAATATGAAAAAAAAAAATAAATAACAAGTAAGGAAGGGCTAAGTTCGGGTGTCACCGAACATTTTATACTCTCGCATGATAATCGAGATTTCATTATACGTCATTTACATATTTTTCAAATACCGTATTTTTGTAAAGTTTTATTCCGCTATCATCATTGGTTCTTAATGTACATACATATATACTCGTATTATACAGAAAAAGCATCAGATTGAATTCAAAATAGCGTTATATTGGAAAAAGGCGTGGTTGTGAACCGATTTCACCCATATTTCGTACATGTCATCAGGGTGTTAAGAAAATATTATTTACCGAATTGCATTGAAATCGGTCTAGTAGTTCCTGAGAGGCAAGGCCACGCCCATTTTCAATTTAAAAAAAAAGCCTGGGTGCAGCTTCTTTCTGCAATTTCTTCCGTAAAATTTAGTTTACGTTAGTCGGTTAACGCACTTTTAGTGATTTTCAACATAACCTTTGTATGGGAGGTGGGCGTGGTTATTATGCGATTTCTTCCATTTTTAAACTGTATATGGAAAAGCCTGAAGAAAACAACTCTGTAGAGTTTGGTTGACATAGCTATAGTAGTTTCCGAGATATGTACAAAAAACTTAGTAGGGGGCGGGGCCACGCCCACTTTTTCAAAAAAATTGCGTCAAAATATGCCCCTCCCTAATGCTATCCTTTGAGCCAAATTTCACTTTCATATCTTTATTAGTTATGACACTTTATAGGTTTCGGTTTCCGCCATTTTGTGGGCGTGGCAGTGGGCCGCTTTTTTCCCATCTTCGAACTTAACCTTCTTATGGAGCCAAGGAATACGTGTACCAAGTTTCATCATGATATTTCAATTTTTACTCAAGTTACAGCTTGCACGGACGGACGGACGGACAGACGGACGGACGGACAGACAGACGGACGGACAGACAGACGTCCGGATTTCGACTCTACTCGTCACCCTGATCACTTTGGTATATATAACCCTATATCTGACTCTGTTAGTTTTAGGACTTACAAACAACCGTTATGTGAACAAAACTATAATACTCTCCTTAGCAACATTGCTGCGAGAGTATAAAAAATAGTATTATTGTGAAAAAAGGGTGGGGCGCTTTTTAAGAGCTGATTTATAGTGCACCCCACGCTTTTTTCATTATTTTCTTACTTACCTGAATTATAGTATTTTGCTGCTGACTAAGAGCTTTCAACTTTCGTTCAAAGAAATCCATCGGCTTACCAGCTTCTTTTTGATGCTTGGTTGTGAGATGCCGCATAAGCTTTGACGGTTTCATACTCTCACGTGATAAAACATAGCCGCAAATTACACATTGAGGTTTATTATTTATGACTGTGAACCCGTATTTCAAATAACTGTCATCGTAATGTCTTTTTCTTTCGGATCCGATTCACCACCACCGCTATTGATACTCGTACCAGATTTTGCAGGCTGCGATCTTTTGAGAAATTTATCCATTTTATAAACGCGCAGAGCAGGCGAAAAAAGAAAATAATGACGTCTGAGCTTATTGGCGACTACGCTTAACTGAGTGATGAGAGTTGAAACAAAAGAATATTGCGGGTGGCGCGCGCCGTCGCTTGCTGTTACCGCAACGACAATCATGCCGTGCGGTGTGGCACTTCGCCGTCGCCGACGCAGTATGACCCGCACGAATAATAGATAAATTTGACAAATAGGAAAAACTTATTACCTAATATATGTGGTCTTTTAATTAAAATGAATTTATTTCTTTGACTTACTATGACACAAGGGGGTCGCCAGAATATTTCAACCTGTAAAGGAGTCGCGAAATCAGAAAGATTGAAAAACACTGCATTATGTAATTAACTTTTAGAGATAGCGTTATTAATCACCTTTAAGTTATCTGCAAATTGATAAATAAATTGGTGTATATCGATTAACTATTATCAATGAAATAAATCAATAACATGACAAGCAAATGGAAGCTCGATAACTAAATTTTGTTACTTTTACTTTAATTAAAGTTTTGAACAACCAAGCACTAATTATTTAAAAGCCATAATAATATTACTGTATTATCTTCACTACAATATGAATTCAATTTACACTTCAGTCTAAGTAAGACGTGACTGGTTATCCTAACATCAAAAATTTAAAAAGTAAGAATAATAGAATATTTTGTTGCAAATTATTTGTCTATTGATAGGATAGCTTACATCTCAATTTTCAATGGCAAAATTATTTTATTTCAGAATCTTTTGGAGCTAACGGACAATTGTCACTGCTAAATAATAGACAAAGAATTTGAAAAAAAAAACGTGTGGCACTCGGGGACTGACGCGGTAAAGCTATTGCATAGCATTATATATCAACTTATGCACTTATAATTATTTATTTATTTTATTCATGCAGTATTTCTTTTTCTTTGATATTAATTCAAGTTACACTTTTTGAGCGTGGTGACCGATAAGAAAACAAATTTTTCTATTATTAAATAAATAAAAAGTTAATATTGTTTAAAATATTTTTATTATTAATAATAAATACATACATATATAGGCTATCATATTAATCTTATTATTTGCTCATATGTATACACATGTGCGCGTTCAGAAAATCAAATCATGATTTTATCACTTTTTTTTTTTTTTTTGTTTTCGAAGGGGGAATCTTTCATAGATACTGATACTTAGTGGTATACAACATGCACGAGTCGTACTGCTCGCTAAAGGTGCACCTCATTCGGGACCACGCCTAATAAGTAACATCTTACTATATTGGACTTGCGGAACAGTACGCCTACGTACTAAACCCTTAACTCCGTCATCTGAAGCTTTTTGGAAAGGTCCTGCGGGACCGCCGCTAGGCATTACATCGCAGGGCCAGCTTAGCTTATTGGCTCACGTCATTAGTTCGCTATTTGCGGCTCTAGCTTCACTGCTTCTTTGGTGTTCGGCTCTTCTCAGCTCTTGCAGTATCAGAGCTGTCGTCCTCTCCGTGGCATACCATACTCGTCTTTTTTGCAGCATATGATTCACTATGTTATCAGGTGTTACCCGGCATGTCACTTCTATCTCCAGGGCCTGGCGCTCTGACTTAAATCTCGGGCAGTAGAAAAATATGTGCTCCATATTTTCACTACTGTTACCACAGAAAGAGCAAGTAACGCCATTGTCATGACCATACCTATGTAGGTACTCTCGGAAACATCCGTGTCCTGTCAGAAACTGCGTCATGTAAAAGTCTGTCTCGCCATGCTTTCGTTCCACCCATTCTTGTACTTTCCCGATTAATCGGTGCGTCCATCTCCCCTTTGTTGTTGTGTCCCAACGATTTTGCCATTCCTCCATGCTTTCTTGTCTTTCCACTTTTCGCTCTGCCATTGTCAGCTTTCTGCCAATACTTTTGCTTTTGCCATAGATCCGCTTCAGTTCCCGTGCCATTATGTCTGGCGGTATTATCCCAGATATAATGCTAGCGGCTTCATGGGATACCGTGCGGAATGCGCTAATAGTTCTAATTGCGCTTAGCCGGAACACTGATTGTGCCATTCCTGCATATGTTTTTGCATAGCGCTGGTCCCCATACAGGCGCGGCGTACATTACGATTGACTGGCTAACCTTGGCCAAGAGTGCTCTGCTGCTTTGTTTTGGACCTCCTATATTGGCCATGATTCTGGTTAGGGCCGCATTTACACGGGCAGCTTTTTCGCAGGCTTTCTCAATGTGAGTTTTGTAGCTCAGTCTTGCGTCAATCATTACACCAAGGTACTTTAGTGCTGCTTGTGTTGTAATGCTGTGTCCGTCAATGTTGAGGGTGATATTCTCGAGTTTTTTTCTGCTTGTGATAAGCACTGCTTCCGTTTTTTGTTCCGCGAGTTGTAGTTTTGAACTATTTAGCCAGAGTCTTATTTTTGGTATCGTCTCACTACATATCCTCTGAATTTGGTGGAGTTCTTTGGCCACTATGGTTACCGCTATATCATCGGCGTATCCGGAAATCTGTACTTCCTTAGGCAGCGGGAGGCGTAATATTCCATCATACAGGACATTCCATAAGAGTGGACCCAGTACGGAACCTTGTGGCACACCACCAGTTACCGTATACTCTTTTGGACCTTCGTGTGTCATAGAGCAGCAGTCTTTCGAACAAATAGCTCTGTATGATGCTCAGCAAGTAGGTTGGTATTTTTTTCGCCTGTAGCGAAATGCGTTTTTCACATCCAGCGTTATGACCGCGCAGCACTCTTTTTTGCCGTACATCCATCTTTCTCCTTCTATAGCCTTTTCTGCAATACCTGTGAGCTTCTTAATCTTATTGGTTATTTGATAGGGTATTTGATGCCTCTCCTTCTAGGTGACTTTCCAGTCGGACACAGATAATCCACTCCAGCATTTTTCCCATTGTGTCGATCATGCATAATGGGCGGTAAGAGCTCGGTTCCCCTGCTGGTTTATTTGCCTTCTGCAACAGAAGTAGCCGTTGAATTTTTCATATCTTGGAGAAAATTCCGTCTTGTAGGCATCGTGTAAAAAGCTCCACAAATGGTTTTGCTTTATATTTCACTGCGAGCTTCAGGGCCTTGTTCGGGATTCCATCCAAGCCTATTGCTTTGGAATTGCCGAACCGTTCAGCAGCTTGTAGCACTTCAAGGTCATTTACTGGTTCTGCATCTGTGGGCTCTGCTTTTTCGCGAGGTAAACTTCCACCTTCTTGGCTTTGCTTAGGAAATAGCGTTTCTACTACATTTCTTAGCAGAGCGGGACAGGTCGGTACTTGCCCATTGCCTCCTGCTATCCTTCCCATTACTATCTTGTACGCCTCTCCCCATGGGTTTTCATCTACTTTTTCGCATAACATCTTGAAGCAAGAGTTTTTGCTCGCCTTTATCGCTTTTTTGAGGTCCCTGCGCTTTCCTCTGAAAATTTCTCTCAACCTCGTACAGTCGCTGCTGCCTATGCAACGTTGAAATCGGCACCTCGCTTTGTGGCACCCGCTTCTCAGTAAAGCGATTTCATTGTTCCACCAATATACCGGCTTTCTATGGGGTGTTTGCTTCCTTCTGGACATAGCCGCATCGCATGCTTTGGATATGTGTTCTACCAGCAGTTTGGCTTGGAGTTCTACATCGGTATCTTCTTTCAGGGTATCGTCCAGCATAAATTGGAAAAGTGTTTCGATCCTCCACCCTTTGGACTGCACCCTTTGGCGACAAGTGGTTCTGCGTAGTCCTTGCGAGGGTTTCCTTATATTTATTAATATAGCCAGGTGATCACTCTGGGTATATATATCGCTTACGTGCCAGTCGGTTGATCGAATTAAGGTTCTGCTAGCAAAGGATACGTCAATAATAGAGCCACGTCCATTCTTTTCAATTGTGTACTTTGTCCCTGTATTCAGCAGGGCAACGTCTAGCACCGCGAAGGCTTTAAGCAGTGCTCTTCCTCTCGGGTTAGTTGCTTTGCTTCCCCATTCTATCGCCCAGGCATTGAAGTCCCCCACAATTATGTTTGGCGTAGTTGCCTTTGCGTCTTTCACAAGTTCGTCAAGTATTTTTTCATATGCGTCAAGTGGGATACTTGGCGGTATGTAACAGCTGTAGAAGTTGATCCCATGTATTTTCGCTCTTGCGTAATAGGCCCTTTCGGTTAATGGTTTGTGCTGGAACGTTTTGTCTCCACATGCCCATATTGCTACCTTTTTTGTGGTATCTGAGATCCACCTGTCAGTCGTTTTGTTTTTGTATTGTTCACAAATTATTGCTACGTCAATACTATATTCATAAGCCGTTTGCGTTAGTAGCTCCTGAGCCGCCTCGCAGTGGTTCAGGTTTATTTGCAGGATCTTCACCTTACGTTTTTACTGCACGCTGCTATGTAAATGGGACATTTTCGGCTTCCTATTTGGTGTTCGGAGTTCGCTTTTCCACTCTTTTTGCACGCAATGCAAAGGGGTTTATTAGTACAGGATTTCGCAAAGTGACCCTCTTCTCCGCACTTAATACAGCACTTGCTCCTGTCTTCCAAGTTGCTGCACGCCTTCGCCACATGTCCATATTCGAGACACCTAAAGCACTTCTTCAGTTGAGCTTTCTCCCTTATCCTGCAGATTGTCCAGCCGATCTTAATCTTCTGGGCCTGTAGCAAATATTTTGCTTCTTGTGCAGGAAGACTTATCACTGCTATCTGGGTGCCCGCGTAAGCCGCTCTGATGGTTTTAATTGCTGATACATTAAAGAGGAAAAGTTCTTTAATTTCTGATCGGATTGCTTCCGCTATGTCTTCTTTTGTGGTGATATCGTCCAGGTCCCGCAACTCCACTGTGGTTTCTTGCTTCAGAGTTTTGATTTGTGCCTGGTCGCCCAATATTTTGCTTATCTCTTCTTTATATCCTTCAGTGCTTCCTGTTTGCTCCTTCTTCAGTTCAAGCAGAATCTCTCCTTTGGCTGTCTTTTTTACTCTCGTAACATTTTTGCCAAGTTCTTGCAGTTTCCCATATGATTTAACTGTTCGCAGAATGTCTGCGTACGTCATTTCTCCAACTTTTGCAATCACGATAGCATCAGGTCGAAGACCTTGTGTCGTGTTTGCAATTTTCTGAGTCCTTTTTTTTGGGTCTTACGCTGGACCGTGACCCATTCTTCGTCTGTAGCTGGTTTCGCTTTAGCTTCTTTAGGATAGCTACCTTTGTCCTCGTTTGTCAGATCAACTACCGTTCTCATCGATAGCGTTTCATGAGCGGTTTTCGTTTTTTTTTGGGGGTGTTCTTCTCCCCATTTGCTTGCCGTCACGTGGCCTTTTAGGTGTTATTTCAAGTATTGTATCATTTCTCCTAGCTCCGTCATGTGGTCTTGCAATGCCTAGTTTTCCCATTAATGTCGGCGTATTTTCCTGCAACGCCGGGGGTGAAGATTTGGCTCGCGCAGGTCTATCCAGCGATAGCACATTTACAGGTGATCTGGCCAATCGCGAAACCTTCTTAAAGGGATCCATCTCTGGGTACTCCATATTTTTGTTGCTGCTATTGTTGTTGTTTTTTTCCATTGTTTTCTCCATTAATCAGTTTTACCAGCGCATCGTGTGCAGGGGGACGAGCCGAAATAGACAGGAACGGGTGTACCCTCGGGGACGATGCCCCTACCCCAGTTCCCTGAGGCCTGTCCTTCGCTTTACCGGTTCCGGAATACGCGGACGAACCGGCGCTCGCCCGGAGCAACGCAGTCTACTAGTTCTGCGCCCAATGGACACTTCCTGACCAAGGCCCGAAGGGGCTGGTTACTGATTCACATCGTGGCTAACACTTCGGAAGAGCAAGCTCACATCACCCTCTCCACACCATCAGTGGGAAACACCTGATGGTGCTTCGTGGGACTCCCAGTGCGCCCCGGTATGGACCGGTCATGTTTGCAGCCGCACCTAACATGGTGAACAGACGCTGACCAGGAAGCCGCTCATTGTGAGTCCGTCGCGCCTGGATTTTTGTATTACCCATCATGCCCATGCATGATGGGGGGACACCTATTTTTGAGAGGCGGTATCGACTCGCCTCTGTCGCAGGGGTTTCATCGGCTTAGCTGGCTTTTATACCGCATCCTCCACTCCTGCCGCTTCTCGTCGGGGGTTGCTTATTCGTTATAACTTATTTCGCAACTAACCTGCTACTACAGGCCGTCCGGCTATCCGCGACCTGCCGACCCCCCCGGTAGCTTGGAGCTCAGCTGAAAAGCCTGGTCCCACTGGAACCAAAACCAACGGTTTTTTTGTACTTATACATACATACATGTGTATTACATTTGCGCGCATTAATTTGCTTGTGCATACATTCATATACTTATATGTGCATACATACATATATTTGTATACACTTCCGAACAAATAATGCACAAGCATGCACACATACATATGCGTACACATGTCAATATGTCACCAACAAAAAATTGAAGCATTGTTCTACAAAAACAACAGTTGCTCAAATAGCAGAAGCATCAAAAGTCAATTTGGCAGCCGAATTGCCGAAGCCCAAATGTAGTAAATTTTACAACAAAAACCATTTCATTCATAAACGCAGGCGCAAATTCTACAAGCGACCTCGCTTCATTCATAAAAACAGACGTCGTGTCATCTCCCCGAGCATTCCTTTGCCTATAAGCGTCTTTTCGCGACGATGGCAAAAGCTAAAAATCATAAATTGAACAACTTTCTGATGCTTCTCAAACTATAATCAATTTGAGAAAAATTACATTTTTTCTTAACCTTAAAAACGCTCTAGCGGCTAAAGTATTTGACCTAGGTGGGTCAAATAAATTGCACCGGTTAGGTAATTTCAAGAGCTTTCAGGAAATGTATAATTCGCCCCCAAGGCCCCACCGGGGGCGTGGCAATAGGCGAAAAAGAGGTTGCGAGAATATTGGTAAATTTATATGTACTTTTGGCGGCCATTTGCACAAAAACGGGAATCAAATAATAACGGTAACTATGTGATTCATGTAACTGCAGATGTGTACGTTACATACATATATAAATCACTGATAAGAATTGAACAGGTGAGTAGTTATCACAAAAACAAGGATAAGTACCGTTTTCATCATGTCCCCCCTTTTGTTTCACTACAGTTTGGGGGGTATGGGGACGGGGGGGATCAAACTATCAAACTAACTATAACTGTCGTATACATATGCATACATATTTACGCTA
This sequence comes from Bactrocera neohumeralis, assembly GCF_024586455.1. Lineage (NCBI taxonomy): Eukaryota > Metazoa > Arthropoda > Insecta > Diptera > Tephritidae > Bactrocera > Bactrocera neohumeralis. Next base: position 15,852 of record NW_026090357.1, read on the forward strand.
GTTTGCAGGCGAAGCTATTTCAGCGGCTAGGGATTGACTGCTTCCCATTCGCTTATTTTTTTCGGCACAGCTTGGATTTTCTATCATCAGCACAAGTGCTGAACCAATGAGCGAGTTAATTTTTACTTTAAGTAAAAATGAGTCAAAAGAATATATTTTGAACTGCACCGAAATTTCCACTCTTTATTTATACTCTTAAGACTAACTTATTACATGTTTCTTACTTCTATTTATACTAACTAGTATCTATATATTATTCTAAGACAAATCGCTTACTTCCAGAGATCTACAAAACGTACAGAGACAAATAATACATCAAATTAAAGTGCGCTATCTGAAACTTTGCACAAATTTTACAGATTTTAAATTCATTGAACCACTTTTGATATATTTGCGTTTAAAATTCTTCAATTTTTACATTAAGCTAATATAAGCAGCGCTTCTACAGAAAAGGGTATATAAGTTAACCTTTTGGTTAATTGAAAACCAAAAAATATAATTTTTCACGGAGCTGCATTCGGGCAGCTCTACCGAATTACAATATTTATGCTTAATTCTAACTTTAATAATTATAAGTGGCGTAATTCGCTTCCACGAATCTTATGCTGCACAACAGGTAGTGCAGACGCTGACCATGCACTTTCTGGTGCATTTCGGTCACACGTGCCGGAAGTTGTAAGTCGATACTTGAGTAACAAGTGTTGTGTTGACTCTTCCCCTCTTAAATCGATTGTCCCCAATCGGTGTTGATCGTAGGGTGTGCCGTTGTTATTTGCAAAAAAAGGACCTTTCCGCTTGTTTAGTACGTCCTCTGCACTAGTTTCAGGTGACAAATATACTTTTTGACGATTTTTATAAAAAATGCTATAACGATTATAATTATTACAATTAATATTATATCAGAACTTAAGCTAATTATTGAGGAACTGTCGCTTTTATTTATCAAAAATTCAATATCGTTTTCATGCTGGAGTTGCTTCACATACAATGTTTCCAGTCTTAATTCTTTATTAGTAAAATTTGTATTTTCTTTAATTTTAGTTATAACATTTGGTAATACGAAGGATTCATATACTTCCTTCCTTACATTAGTATATGATCTGTTAAATACATTTATTTCACAATTTTTAAATTTTATTAAAAAAGTTCCTCTTTGTTTTATATTTTGTTTATTACAATTTTGTGTAATTTTTGAATGGAAATTTTTAAATACTAGTATGCCTGGTAGCACTTCGTTTACAGATTGCTCATTACAAATTCTGAGCTCACAGTCTGCTTCTTAAAATTTTATTATATTTGCTAAACATTGATCCTTCTCTTTAATTAAATTTTTCTCCAAATTATCCTTAATTTCTACATTGTACATATTATTATCTTCATCTACTAGTACATCGTATTTGTCTAAAACTAATGATTTATTGTTTATATTGGGAAGGGGTTCAATTTTGATTTGGGATAGGATGCTGTTGGAATATTGAGGTATGAGGACAGTTATAATGATTGTGTTATCCTGGAAAAGTACTGCTGTTTTTATAAGGCCATAGCTTTCGAAATCGGTAATGAGATTTAGTTCTGTAGATGTCAGTATATCTGTTGGTATTATGCCTAATTTGCTTGAAAAAATTATCTGTCCAATGTCGTCCACGTGATTCTTTTCTTTGCCAGCTCTGGCTTAACATTATTTTTACTGGAACCTGTGTCCACTAAACATTTTAAAATTCTACCGCTCTCCGCCTTTACTTCGAAGTAGGGGAGCGAAGAGCTTATTATTCTAAAAAATGGATATCGCTTGGTTCACCAAATTGCCCGTCTTCCTGTGACGTCGTGTTAATGTGAAATGTTCGTTGCTCCTTCCTTCGCTGTTGATTCGGAAATTGTTGTGGCCTCTTGCCAAAGTGCTCGCTTCCTTGGGGTCTGTTTATGTAGTTAACGCGACGAGAGGGTATGCTCGGGTCGACGTCCATGGGCTCTGGACGTGGCTGCGGTTTCGGAGGTCTTGAGGGGTTGTTATCGTAATGAAAATTATTATGTTGTTGTTGCCATGGTTGCCGAGTTGTCCGCTGTGGTTGGGGTAAATGCGCTAGCTGGGGGTAAAATTGATGCCTTTGTGGCTGTTGAAAATTCCTTCTTGGGTGGAGGCTGTACTAGTCTTCCATTGTACGCATGGTTCATACGAAAGTTCTGATTCTGTAGTCTTAAGCAGAGATGAAGAGCCTGCGGCAGGTCTGCCGGCTCCCGTATTCCTAATAGCCTAGGTAAAACCCCGTTAAGCCCTCTTATAGAAGTATCTAATGCTTTGTCCTATATGCTTGCGTTAGCATGCGAAGGGGTTCATTGCCCATATCGAGACAACCTAATTTATTTAGTATCAATGAAGGTATTATACACCTGCTGGTAGAAATCGGAAACTGTTCTATTTCCTTGTACCAATGTGGTCATTTGATATTCTAATGTTGACAAGTCGCGCTTGTCACCGTAGTGCATAATTAGACATTTAGAAATTGATTGCCAATCAAGTGGCGTATTATATGCATCAATGCCGCATCGGCATTGCCTATTATTTTATTCCGTATTACACTTAAAATTCCGTAATACTTCGGTGTCCCCTTTTGAGGTTCATATATCGCTAAAACTCAATCTACGCTTTTTTTCCACGAGTTGAATTCTCCTGGATTGCCAGAGAATTCTTTTAGATATTTTACGATGTCAGGTATCCTATCCAATTCGCCTAAGTTATTCCTAAGTTCTATGTCTATAGTTTGATCCGTAATGTCGGTTGCAATTGCATTTGGGTGTAATGCCGCATGTACCACTTTCGGTCCCAGTGTCTTTACTATATCTGAAGCTATACTAGATATGAGCCTGGTCAGGTCGTCCATACTCAATTGTGTATTTTGGGATGTCTGAGGGGTATTAGGTGACGAATTGGGGGGAAGGATTGGAGGGCGGATTAAATTATTGGGGTTCGCCATTTGTGTACTTTTAATATTTTTTTATACTCTCGCAACAAAGTTGCTAAGGAGAGTATTATAGTTTTGTTCACATAACGGTTGTTTGTAAGTCCTAAAACTAAAAGAGTCAGATATAGGGTTATATATACCAAAAAGTGATCAGGGTGACGAGTAGAGTTGAAATCGGATGTCTGTCTGTCCGTCCATCCCGTCTGTCCGTCCGTCCGTTCAAGCTGTAACTTGAGTAAAAATTGAGATATCTTGATGAAACTTTTTACACGTATTTCTTGGCTCCATAAGAAGGTTAAGTTCGAAGATGGGCAAAATCAGCCCACTGCCACGCCCACAAAATGGCGGAAACCGAAAACTTATAAAGTGTCATAACTAAACCATAAATAAAGATATTAAAGTAAAATTTGGCACAAAGGATCGCATTAGGAAGGGGCATATTTGGAAGTAATTTTTTGGAAAAGTGGGCGTGGCCCCGCCCCCTACTAAGTTTTTTGTACATATCTCGGAAACTACTATAGCTATGTCAACCAAACTCTACAGAGTCGTTTTCTTCAGGCATTTCCATATACAGTTCAAAAATGGAAGAAATCGGATAATAACCACGCCCACCTCCCATACAAAGGTTATGTTGAAAATCACTAAAAGTGCGTTAACCGACTAACAAAAAACGTCAGAAACACAAAATTTTACGGAAGAAATGGCAGAAGGAAGCTGCACCCAGGCTTTTTTTAAAAATTGAAAATGGGCGTGGCCTCGCCCACTTATGGACCAAAAACCATATCTCAGGAACTACTAGACCGATTTCAATGAAATTCGGTATATAATATTTCTTAACACCCTGATGACATGTACAAAATATAGGTGAAATCGGTTCACAACCACGCCTTCTTCCAATATAACGCTATTTTGAATTCCATCTGATGCCTTTTCTGTATAATACGAGTATATACATCAGGAACCAATGATGATAGCGGAATAAAACTTTACAAAAATACGGTATTTGAAAAATATGTAAATGACGTATAATGAAATCTCGATTATCACTTTATCATGCGAGAGTATAAAATGTTCGGTGACACCCCGAACTTATTAATATAATATCTAAATAGTTATATAGGCTGCTTCCACTTACAGATTGTTGAAGATTCTGTTGTCGCTGCTACCACCGATAATAGTATTCCTACAGCTGCTGTACGGATAACTCCATACTGGGCCACCAATTCCTTGTTAAAAATCTGCCTTGATTTTTCCCGCTTTACTGCAATATGCGTTGATTTTTGCTTCACAGTTGCAATAAATTTAATTTACACTTTGGCGTATTTTGTTGCACGCACATACGTATATTTACATCAATATTTAATTCGCGCACACCGTTTACTGCCTTCTTCAGCCGTGATTAATTGGTCGCTTTTTATTTATATTTTTATTGTATTTTATTAATTTGTGTTTTGTATTGTTTTGTAGTTTTGTTAATAAAAAATTTTTTTATTGTGCATTTTTATTAGATGAAATAATTTGTATCCCTGAACTTGCGTGCATTTTACGCTTGGCAAGTTGCAAGTCACCACACTCTTCAATTTGTAATTCTAAGTTTTTTTTCCTAACTCTTTGCAGATTTAGTTTCTTAAGCCCAGTCTTTCGATATTTTTAGTTTTCACATCATTAAGGTTTGTATTATTGCTTTGTTCGTTCTTTCACTTATGCACGCCATTCTTCAGTTGTTTGGTATTTGTTACACGTGTGGTTTTTAGTTTTGCTTTAAATGTCTCCGCGTTTTTGTGCATTGTAATAGATTTTTAATTAACAGATAACGGCTTTCTTGCGTGTCTTTTGTTTTCACTTATTTAAACTTCTGTGAATAGGAGTTGGCTAGCAACTGTTGCTTCCGTTTGCTTTACGCTACTAGGGACGCTATTCCTCTATTGTTATAGCTTTTTAGCTCAGGCGCCAGTTAATTTTGGGTTATTGAAAACCAAAAATATAATTTCCTGGAGCTGCATTCAGGCAGCACTTTACCGCGTATCTTTATTGGTTCCTCAAACTCAGACCATAAACATTTATTTTGCCAAATATTTGCACATTTCATTTTATAATTTCTCAAAAATTTTGGCGCTTTTTGGCTCCCCTTTTTTGCTTTTGGTTGGCCCTGGGGTTTTGTTGCCGTCAAAAAAGATCCTAAGCGAAGAGCGAAAAGAGGGCCCAAAATTAAAAGCATCCTTTGGGCTATCTACGTTTTACTGCGCCCCTTTCGTGTTGCACGAAAATTATGTACCAAGGGCCTGCGCTTTTTTCTCCCCCACTTTTTTTTTAAT
>NW_026090358.1:0-18749 GCF_024586455.1 Bactrocera neohumeralis
TTCAATTAAAATTATTCTCAGAAATATACATACATTGCTTTTACAGACGCCTGTTGGCCTTTTGGCTTATATTTTTATAATATGTAGTGATAACTACAAGAATTGTTTGATGTTTTATACTATATAGTGATAACTACAAGAATTGTTTTTCTGTAAATAACAAAATTTTTATTATTTTATACAAATTATACTTAGACTAAAATAACAATATAGAACTTATCCTACCTGTAAATAACAAAAAAACAACATTCAATGTTAATTATTCACTATTGTTTTTTTGTCCTTTTTTTAACAAATTAATTTTCTTATTCGAGTTACAACGATGTGTCCTCTAAGACTCGCAACGTTACACTGAATTCGCATATGTGGCTCGTGGCTCACATCGGCCAGCGCGCAATGCTGCGTAAGCATTCCAATCCGGACACCGACTTATGTGTTAATAATTTCTTACATCTCCCCCCTTAAAATAGAAATTTTGGTACAAAATTTCAGTAGTAAATTACATATAAGATCAGGTTACACGTTGTTTGTATTTGGGTTGTTCGGAGTCGGAATAAGTTTAGAGATATGAAATAAGTTTGATTCTGATTTCCTATGTCCTGTATCAATTTCATACATTGATGTCGATATTTTCTTTAAAATTTTGTATGGTCCAATTCTTAATTCATCTAATTTTCTTCGGTTTAATCGGTTTCCATTTTCAACATACACCAAGTCCCCAACATCAAAATTATAATCTTTCCTATTTTTATCATATAAACTTTTATTATAATTGTGGTTCCTTATGCTATTTTCAAGAGCCTTTACTCTATCGTTTTCTAGGGCATTGTCATCTTCTCTAATTCTCAATTCTTTTGGTAATATTGCAGTATTTTCACCTTGTAATAAATATTTTGGCCATGCTAATTTATTATTTTCATCATTGATTGTGCATCTGATTTTATTGACTAAAGTTTGATTAAGTCTTTCATTTAGGCCATTAGAAAACGGTGCATTTACTGCTGTGAAAATCATTGTAATATTATTTTTTTCTAGATAGTTTTGAAATTCTCTAGAATTGATACCTGGGTATTGATCTGTTAGAATCATTTGTATTTCGTGTTCTTTTAGCACGTTTCCTGTCAATTTTATAAAATCATTGGCATTTTGTGTTTTTGACGTTAATATGTAAGCGAATCTTGTGAAATGATCAACAAGAAGATGTAGATATTTTTTTGTCGATCGTGAACCACCGAATCCACCTATGGTGTCTATGGAAACTATTTCGAATGGTTTTTTGCGGGACCAAGATGAGACATTAATCCAATTTTATCTTGTCCTCTTGACTTGTTTTTTATACAAATTTCGCACTCTTTACATATTTCTTTTATATGTTTTAAAATATTTTTCGCTGTATAATATGGTAAGACTTTGTTTTGAATTTGATTTACACCAATGTGACAGAAAGTTTTATGAATGTCTTTAATAAAGTTCTTACAAAATTCCTCTGACAGTAAAATTTTCTCTTTCTTCCGAGTTTTTTTATACTCTCGCAACAATGTTGCTAACGAGAGTATTATAGTTTTGTTCACATAACGGTTGTTTGTAAGTCCTAAAACTAAAAGAGTCAGATATAGGGTTATATATACCAAAGTGATCAGGGTGACGAGTAGAGTCGAAATCCGGATGTCTGTCTGTCCGTCCGTCCGTCTGTCCGTCCGTCCGTCTGTCCGTCCGTCCGTCCGTGCAAGCTGTAACTTGAGTAAAAATTGAGATATCATGATGAAACTTGGTACACGTATTTCTTGGCTCCATAAGAAGGTTAAGTTCGAAGATGGGCAAACTCGGCCCACTGCCACGCCCACAAAATGGCGGAAACCGAAAACGTATAAAGTGTCATAACTAAGCCATAAATAAAGATACTAAAGTGAAATTTGGCACAAAGGATCGCACTAGGGAGGGGCATATTTGGAAGTAATTTTTTTGGAAAACTGGGCGTGGCCCCGCCCCCTACTAAGTTTTTTGTACATATCTCGGAAACTACTACAGCTATGTCAACCAAAGTCTACAGAGTCGTTTCCTTTAGGCATTTCCATATACAGTTCAAAAATGGAAGAAATCGGATAATAACCACGCCCACCTCCCATACAAAGGTTATGTTCAAAATCACTAAAAGTGCGTTAACCGACTAACAAAAAACGTCAGAAACACTAAATTTTACGGAAAAAGTGGCAGACGGAAGCTGCACCCAGGCTTTTTTTTAAAATTGAAAATGGGCGTGGCGCCGCCCACTTATGGACCAAGAACCATATCTCAGGAGCTACTAGACCGATTTCAATGAAATTCGGTATATAATATTTTCTTAACACCCTGATGACATGTACGAAATATGGCTGAAATCGGTTCACAACCACGCCTTCTTCCAATATAACGCTATTTTGAATTCCATCTGATGCCTTCTCGGTATAATATATACATTAGGAAATGAAAATACAATTCAATACTCAAAGTACACAAATTGATCTAATCTAATTAATTTTACAGCAAAATAAAAAAATATGTAAATTATTGTCACTTTATCATACGAGAGTATAAAATGTTCGGTGACACCCGAACTTGGCCCTTCCTTACTTGTTTTCCAAGAAATGTATGGAGCGGTGCCACTGTGCGGCTTCCGCAAAAGCCGCTCAACTGTTGACGCAATTATGAAGCTCACAGGTATTGCGGAGAACGCCATAGAAGGAGAAAGATGGATGTATGGCAATAAAGAATACTGCGCGGTCATAACCTTCGACGTAAAAACGCATTTAATTCGGCTTACAGGCCCCACATACTGCGTGCGTTACAGGCGAAAAAAACACCAGCATACTTGCTGAACATCATACAGAGCTATTTGTCCGAAAGGCTGCTGCTCTACAACACAGACGAAGGTCCAAAAGAGTACACGGTAAAAGAGTACACGGAATGTCCTGCATGATGGGATACTACGCCTTTCGCTGCCTAAAGAAGTACACATTATCGGATACGCCGATGATATTGCGGTAACCATAGTGGCCAAAGAACTCCACCAAATTCAGAGGATATGTGGTGAGACGATACTAAAAATAAAGCACTGGCTAAATAGCTCAAAACTCCAACTCGCGGAACAAAAAACGGAAGCAGTGCTTATTACAAGCAGAAAAAAACTCGAGAATTTCTCCTTAAACATTGACGGACACATCATTACAACACAATCAGCACTAAAGTACCTTGGTGTAATGATCGACGCAAGACTCAGGTACAAAGTCCACATTGAAAAAGCCTGCGTAAAAGCTGCCCGTGTAAATGCGGCGAGAATTATGGCCAACATAGGAGGTCCAAAACAAAGCAGCAGAGCACTTTTGGTCAAGGTTAGCCAGTCAATCATAATGTATGCTGCACCTGTATGGGGGCCAGCACTAATGCAAAACATCGGTATTCCGCCTAAGCGCGATTAGAACTATTAGCGCTTTCCACACGGTATCTCATGAAGCCGCTAGCATTATATCTAGAATAATGCAGCCAGAAATAATGGCTCGAGAACTGAAGCGGATTTATGACAAGAGAAAAATTATAGGCAGAAAGCTGACAATTGCAGAGCGAAAAGGGGAAAGACAAGAAAGCATAGAGGAATGGCAAAATCGTTGGGACACAACAACAAAGGGATTATGGACGCACCGATTAATCAGAAATGTACAAGAATGGGTGGAACGAAAGCATGGCGAGGTAGACTTTTATATGACGCAGTTTCTGACAGGACATGGATGTTTCAGAGAGTACCTGCGTAGGTATGGTCCTGACAACGGAGTTACTTGCTCATTCTGTGGTAACAGTAGTGAAAATGCGGAGCATATATTTTCCTACTGCCTTAGCGGCGGTCCCGCAGGGCCTTCCATAAAGCTACAGATGACGGAGTTAAGGGTTTATAAGGGTTTAGTACGTAGGCGTACTGTTTCGCAAGTCTAATATAGGAAGATTAGTAAGATATGACTCATTAGGCGTGGTCCCGAATGAAGTGCACCTTTAGCGAGCAGTACGACATACTGCATACTACTAAATATCTATGAAAGTTTCCCCTTAAAAAAAAAAAAAACAAAAAAAAAAAAACGCTGGTTTGTAGGCAAAGTATGTTACATGGACACAAAATTACATACATATGTGAATATGTGAGCATTATGCGCATGGTTTTTTAAAATCTGTTTACATGTACACATAATTATATGCATATGACTTAAGATTTTATCAAAACTTCAAATGCCCAAAGTAAATAAATACATATGTACAGTGTGGGCCATCTAACGTTTTAAATTTGAATTATCTATGTATATTTCGACATTGGATATTACAAATATTACTTAATTATACATTTCAACAGTTAAATCTGGAATTCATCATTAAATGGGTCAAATTGCACTTACATACATATGTATGTACATACATATATACACTTGAGCTTTGTTATCAAATATATAGAGAATATCCATAGCCGCTTGCGCATTGTAAATATGCGAATCTGTAAGCGTACATTTCTAAATATTGAAGTTAGAATTACTTTTCTCATTTCACACTGAAAATGCTCAATTCTGCTATTTTCGACCCCTCATGTTAAATATTGGTGAAATCCGCTAATATTTTTTTGTGGTGAAATGCAATAATAGAAAATTTAGCCCCTCCAAAAAGAGGAACGTGATGACAATCGCCACACCATGAACCTTCTCTATATTATACGTTCTCTGCTGGCCTTTTCTTCACATCAGACATTTTGAAACAAATTGAATATCAGCGACTGTTCCCGCCCGCGTTGCCAACAGACTTCGGGCTTAAGCGAAAATATGAAATAAGCTAAGTACGTTTTATTTGTCCACTAGCTGACCCGGCGAACTGCGCACCGCCTATTTATTGGAGGCATATTTAGTAAGTCACAAACACACGACACAATACTTTTTTAATTTTATTGAAATTTGCTGCTTTTAGATTTTTAGGAATATTAAAGAATTATAGTATAGATGCACAGCAAAGAGACGTTAACATTTCAAGTGACATTTTACCATAGACAATTTTTTTGAGTGAATACTGACAAATATTTACACTATAACTATCAAACTACATCTATCGTTTTTTTTTTTTTTTTGACGATGGCCATGGTTAGGAAAAGAAGAAGAACTACATCTGTCATCGAGAAAATAAAGAATTCAAACAACTATAATATAGTTATAGTGAAGCTATATATCCCTCAACTCCTTAAAAATGCATTGTCCGTTTTGTAAAAAGTGGATGGAACGGCAGAAAAAAATAATAACTGTCCAGATTGTATTAAATTATTATTAAGATGCGACGAATGCTACAACATAATCGCTGTTACCTTCAGATTTTGTACCAAGTGTGGTAAGTATGTAGAACTAATAATACGCGTGAACAGGACAAAAGTACAAAAAAATATATTAAAGCAAAAGCTGCTATCTAAACCAAAACACGTTTCTACAATGCCATCTTCATCATCTGAGGAGACATTCTGTGAATTATATTTATCGGCCGAAGACATACAGGACATTCAAGTTATTGAAGACAGCCAAAAGCCCAACATCAAGAATGTTCTGGTAGATATTGATGTTATTGAAGACAGCCAGCAGCTCAACATTGATAATGTTCTGATCGAATCAGATTTGTCTGATTCGCTTAGTACTTACACCATATTATCATGTCCTGGCGATCCAAGTGGTTCCCAAGTAGATGGAGCCAAGTTGATGGAAATAAAGAGTTACTAATACACGTTGACATTAAGGATCCAAATGCACATATTATATACATATTAAGTCATTTATTTATATTTATACACTTCATATACAAAAATTTAAAATTTTCTTGGATGTGCTCGTTTCTGGACTGTGAATATGATAAACAAATCTTTGCTCTCTCCATTGTATTAATTAATCATTTGCTCAAAAGCGTAGGGTAGGTAGGTTCGAGATGATGTAGCGTATGCTTTGAGCTCTTGAAAAATTTATTTTATCATTTGCGAAATGCCGTCGGGTAGGTAGCTGATGTAGGGCACGTTTTGAGCTCTTGAACTCCTTAAATCTTTTGTGTGGAACATAAAAAAAGGATAAATATCCTTTTGTTTACAAATGTATTTTTGAAAGAAATAAGATAATAACAAAGGATAAAGATCCTTTTTTTACAAATGTATTTCTGGGAAAAAGAAGAATTTATATTTTTGGACTACTATATAATAATTGTGGCATAACTTTTTATATACCAATTAAAATAATAAATTTAAAATGAGAAATGATATTTTGATTTATGCTTGTATAAGTTTATTAAATTTAAGACTTCCCAACAAAATTTCCATAATATTTCTATAAATTAACAATATTAAACTAAATATTAAATGTTATTTTGAAAATGTACTTCATTTTTATAATATAACACAACCGTCTTAACTCGCTCTTCTAATTTTCATATTACCGAAATTAAAATGCCGTCGGCATATGTGGAAATGGAATATGTTGCCTCTTCGAAATTTTCATATAAATGAAAACTGCGCTGTTAAACTGCTGAAGAGACAGCTTCTAGCTTACCATATATGGCAAACTATGTAGTATTCTATATCTAGTAAGCAATAAGCAATGTGTAGTCTGCACAGGCAGAGATGCCCCGTTATTATAATAAAAGTATTTTTGAGAGTTGGTAACACTGTAAGGTTGGCACCATCAAACATGTCAACACATTAATTATATTTATATATATTATATTTTGAAATTTGAAATTGAAATTTAGATACACGATGTTATGAGCAAAGTTGATATTATGTTGTCGATTCAAAAGTCTTGTTTTAATGCGTTCTTCAATTCGAGTGGAACTGAGAGTACAAATACCGTTAAATGTTTGACAGCAAGTAAGTGGTCAACTTTTATTTGGGAAAATGGAATTGTCGTTTTACTCTATCTTACTCGTAATTTTTCCTTATTTGCTCACCGTTTAGACCTACCCTGGACTACGACAAACATTTTAAAACCAAAGTCAGCTCAATCGGCCCAGCCGTTCTGGAGTTTTAATCAGACTAACGAACAACAATTCATTTTTATTTATATAGATTATTTAGCTATTAGCTTGAGATGGTCAAATAAAACACGCCTATAGTATCACCTGGTTCGAAATTCTTTAATTTTGATCTATTTTTGTTGTGATAATTTAGCATTTTTTTGGTTCCTGGCTATTTCACTTCGAAGGTCAAAATTAACTATTTCCTTGAAGTTTGTTAAATCTTGGGAATTAATTCTCTCTGTCCTTCCAAAGAATACATTGGCTGGTTTCCTTTTTGTAACTGAGTATATCGTGTTATTATACGAGTATCTGCCAACTGTAATGTTGACACTTTCTTTAATTGAGCAATCAGAATATTCCATTTGGAGGCATCTGATTATTTCAACAATAGTGGAATGCACACGTTTTATCGCACCATTGACTGCACTTTTCTGAGGTGGCGCTAGAAAGATTTCCAACCCTTTCAAATAGTTAAGAGTTATTGGGCTTATGAAGCTGCCTTCACTACCCGTGACTAATGTCTTTGGTACAGTGAAATAGTGTAGAAGCTTTATCAATTTATCCCTGCTTTATTTTTTATCCTGCAATATTTTAAAAATTTAGAAAATTTGTCAGTGCACGAAATAAAGTGGCTGGTGATCAGTAATGATTTTTATTTCTTTACCTCCATATAAGTAAGTCCTTAATATGTGGAGGGACCATCTAGGGGGAGAATTTCTTTCTCTATTGTGGATTAATTCTCCTGGGTTTTATTGAGTGATCTAGATATGTGAGTTATGGATGTCTAGACCGATTATTCGGAGCAGCCCTTTACGCTCCAGTTACTGTATTGGAAGCATCTGACGTCAGAATAAAGGGTTTATTGAAGTCTGGGAATACCAGAATTTCAGAAGACGTAAGCAAGTATTTTATATTATTAAATGATTTTAAGCCTTTCTCTGTTAGTGAAACCTGTATCCGTTTGAATTGGGTTGCTTTTATTTGAGCATTTTCACCTCTAGTTAAATTGGTAATTTTTGCAAAGTATTTTATAAATCTCCTACAATATGAAGCTTAACCAAGGAAACGTTTTAATTCCTTAAGGTTAGCAGGTGCAGGAATTTTTTTAATAGCGGATATTTTTTCAGGATCAGGCAAAATATCTTTTCCCGTAACAATATTACTTAAAAAACTGACTTCTGTTCTAAAAAAATTAGATGTGACCTAAAAAACTCACTACTCTTCCAAAAGATTTAGATATTTCCAGATTGAATTTTATTTATTCAAAACCGTGAACACCTGTTCAATATTTTGTAAATGTTCTTCTTTAGTTTTCCCTATTATTATAATGTCGTCGATATAAACGTTGCAGAATTTTCCTAAAAGCGTTTTGAGAACATCATTGATCATTCTCTGAAAAATGGAAAGGGCATTTTTAGGACCGTATGGCAAGCTAGTAAATTCATATTAACATTTTCTGCAGAAAAGGCTGTATTTTCTATGTCTATTTTCTTCATCCTGATTTGATGGAATCCGGATGTAAGGTCGAGTGTAGTAAAATACTTACATTCGCCTAAGCTAGCGAGAGTGTTGTTTATATCACGTATTTGATAGGAATCAGGTTTTGTTATTGCATATACACTGAAACAAATGTGTCCTAAAACTATGGAAAATTTACTTGTTTTAAGGAAAAAATGGGAATGAAATAGCACTAAAGACATGTCTTCCTTAAGTTAAGAAAACACGATTCTACTTTTAAGTACATATGGTTTCCTTAAAAAGAGGAAAATATTGCATTAAATTAAAGGAAATTTTCTTAAACGAAGAACGTTGTTGTCTTTAATTTAAAGTACAGACGTTCTTAATATAAGGCCATCATATAAAAACCACTTCCTTAGATTAAAAGGTCTTTGACTCTAGAATTAAGTCTCCCTGTCTTTACATTTAATACTAATGGAATTTGTTTTGATTAGTTATGTCATTATTTAGATTTTCATTTCATAATTACCACTCCTTGTTCTATTTGCCACTCCTTCAATCTCTATTCAAAAATAATTTTGCGTCCCAAAAGTTCTTTGGGGAATACTTCATTAATGTGGCTTCTCTGTATAAACTTTAAACTTTCCTCCGAAATGTTGTGTTCTTAAAAAAAAACAACAAAAATTAATACAAAGCAAAAACGTTCGCGGCGCCTTTTTTCTTTCCATATTTGTATTTGACATTTTATAGCACATAACGAAATTCCATCGCTCACTTGTCACTGTTCAATAAAATATGATTATCGCTGCTTTATTTTGAGAGAATTCATGTCTGCTTGCATTAGAGTAAAGAGAAACAATCCATGTATGCTTGAACTTAAAATAAGGAAGCATGACCTTATATCAAAGTTTGAGTTAAGTAAATAGTCGGTTCGCATAAGGTTGAGTCATCCTTGAATTGAATAAATTTTTACTTGTCGAAAGTTTAAGTAAATATTGTCCTTAAACCAAGTAAAATTGAACTTCTTTCACTTATAAAGTCTAAAAATGACTTGTTTTCAGTACAATTTTACTAAAATATAGGAAAATGCCATGAACTTAAAATAAGACATCGATTTTCTTATTTTAAGTACGATCGTCCTAAAATTGAAGGGTACGATTTACTCAAATTAAAAGAACTTTACATACTTTGAGTAAATTTTACTATATTTAAGTATATTTTGAGCTTTTTAAAACAAGGGCGCACTTTCCTTAATTCTAGTCTGTCCATTATTTTCAGTGTAGTCGTTTATAATCTACAACTACTCTGTACTTTTTTTCTCCTGATGAACTTGGTTTTTTTTGGAACAAAGTGGGGAGTTGTACGGACTTTTTGAAGGCCTTATTACACCATTGTTTAGAAGTTCTGTTACTTGTTTTTATACTTCGCCCCGTAAGTTGGTTGGGTAAAGATATGATTTTGTATTAAGTAGATCGTTTCTTCACTTATTCTAGTTACTGCTAATACAGTTGTGTCGATTGTCCTACCGTTGGAGACCGGTCCGAAAAATTTCGAATATTTATATATCATTTCCTTAACTTCATGCTCATTTGGGGTTTTTTGAATATTATTATATTTACTTGTTTAGAGATATTTTGTTTTAGTGGCAGTACCACTTTCTTGAGTGTTATTGTGTTATTTCTCCTATTTATGACTGCTTCCAATTCTTTGAGAGTATCATCACCAATGATTAATTATTTTAAATTAGGTAACATAAAGAAATTAAAATTATTAGTAGTAGCTATACTTCTGAAGAATGATCCACATAGTTTATGGGTTATACTTACTTCACCTACGGATGAGTGAACCTTAAAACGACAGTCAAGTTTCTTTGAATTTTTTGAAGGTTTTTCGGAGACAAAGTTTTTATTAACTCTCGTATCTATAAGGAACTTGACAATATCCTCGTTTTTTAAGTTAGTTCTAAATAGGATAGGCTATTAGACAGGCGTCTGTCATAAAATTTATTTCCTCGTCCTATGTTTGGACATTCAATAATTTTTGGTGTTTTTCTAGAGATATTTGAAGAATAATTGGATTCATATATTTTATTCTTCGTGAATGTATTGATCCACCTCCACTAGACCTGGTAGGTCTGGGTAGTGGCAGTGCCTGATTTTGAATGTTATTATTATAAATTAAATATTTTTTGGCCGGGTTTAATTCCCTTGGTACAAATATTGGCTTTAGTTTCACTTAGCTTTTTTTGCATTTGAAATGAGTTACTTGCATTTTTTGTGTAGATTAAATAATTCCTTATTATAATATTTTGTATTTCAAGGTAAGAATCGTATGCTTCGGGACAATTCGCCGTTTAGGCCTCTGATAAATATATCAAAGGCTTGGTTCCTTAGGTTTCTAGTAGTACGTTATTTGTTTCTCTGGAATAATCCTGACTCTTTATTTTGTTTATTATTTGCGATAATTAATGATTGATTCTTGAATAGAATTGTTCTACGCTGAAGTGTTTTTTTTTTGATAAGGATGCTCGTGTTCTAAAGTCCTAAGATCGCGTTTGTCTGCATAGTGCAGTGACAAACAGTTTTTGATTGTTCTCCAATCATCATTAAATTTATTATATGAGATTAGGGCCGTCCTAATATGTCGTAATATGGCTCTATCCAGTGGCTTAGTGGGGGGAGGTTCGTCTTAAGGGTATAAGGTTATTTGAAATAGAACTTTCGTTGTGAGGACTAATTATACTTACTAACTGGCTTATCCTATTGCTTAATATTTTGAATTGTTCGATATGTGCATTAACAGCACCTGTTATATGTGTAATAGCTTCCTGAATTTGTTCCATTTCTGAGGTTTTCTGTATTTTCTACAAAAATTTTATTTGACCGACTGTATTTATTGCTATTAACAATTCTTAAGATTTTTATATATCGCGTAATTACAAATTTGATGTAAACTTAAAATTAGCTTACTGGAGTATCAGCCTCTGCATTCTCTTTGGACTGTCCACTGGATCTTTTTTGAATAGTAAGTCCTCTACTGGGGAGTGTGTGAATTCACTTTGGGCGTTAATTTGGTGGTTTTTTTGTTTTGGTTGCCCATTTTATAAGTATTTTAATGAAAATCTTGATGTTTATTTTGCATTTACCAATTAACAAAATACTTAATTGTTGGCTTTATTGCATATATCCTTAAAAAATTTTTAAGTATGTTTTTGCTTTTGCCAATTAATAAAACACCTAATTGTTGGCTTTACTGCTTATACGAAATTTTAAAAAAACACTTGACGCCAGTTTGGTTTGCGACGATTTCTGAGTTTGCTTATTTATAGTAAAGTTTCGGTGTGGGCAACTTCAAATCATTGAATTTTCGGGCGCCAGTTATCGGTCAGCCACCGTACAATCGAAACACGCTATTTGAATTGCAAAGTTGAACTCAATAATTTTTGAAAATGAACTTTATTGATCAAAAAATAATATTGTTTATTTGCAAAATATTGCTGAATTGAATTTCTGATACGAGTATATTTCGTTAGCTACGACAACTTTGTTTTGGTATATTTTTTAGCTATGCTAACTGTTATAACTTCTATACTCACGAAAACTAAAAGCTATTGCATTTCTAATAGCCAAAGCTGTTACATCATTTTCCCCAGCTCTTATAGTTTGTCGATTGATTTTCTATCCACTTTTCTGCTGCATCTTGGATCCACAAAGAAGAAGAAATTTCATAATTTTCCATTTTTAAAAAATTGTGCAAACTACAGCATGTGTGTACAATAACGTTGACATTTTTTGGAGCTACTGGTAAGCCTCTTTGGCCGAAAGCATTCTCTATAATTCTGCGACACAGTGGCGTAACTACAACTTCGGGCGCACGGGGCGAAGGATGTTTTGCCGCCCCTTTATCCACCTACCTACAAGTTTCATGAGGTGGTTCGAACAAAAGTGAGTTTTTACAAAATATCTTCGATATTAAGTATATAAAATTTAGGAACTAGAAGCCACACAAATTCTGAAGTTCCAAAATTCTCACAATACGGTTTTTGCCCGAATTGAAGTTTTTGAATACCATTTTTGAAAATTTGGAGAAATAAAAGTATTTGTTGCATTCAAAGCATAGGGTAACTGTGAGAGTGACACGTCGCGACGACAGAGTAAAAATAAAAATACTGTTTTTTTTTGTCACCCCTACGTCGCAATGTGTCGCTCTCACAGTTTGCCGAAGGTTGTTACTGATTCAAACATCTGTTACTATAGTAGATAATTTAAATCAATTGCATTATAATCAGTATATTATAACAAAGAAGCTGTTATTTTTTATGACTTCAAATAAAGCTTATCTTCAAACATAGCAAAATGAAACGAAACAAATCCAGTGGCGCGCAGTTTCGGAAGATGAAAAAGCGTAAAGACCAAAGTATCGAAAAATTTAAAAATTTCATGGAAGTTTTTATCAACAAGGGAACGACTGCGCTAGATGCGGCGTACTTAGTCGACGACTCGACCTCATCTGGAGAAACTGACAATGAATACAATAAGGATGCAGATGAAATTGGTAAGAACGACACGGCTAGATTGTTCTGTAAGCTTGATTCTATACGATTGGTTAGATCCTCAACAACATGAATTTGCATGAACAATCTGCCTTAAATTAGACCTTGCATTTTCTCGACTATTTTAGAGCATTTGACCTACTTATAATTTTGCCAAATTTCTCAAAGCAAACTTTCGAGGAACGTACTTTTTAACGTCGTTTTATAAATTATATGTAGAATAATATTATGTTAATATGAATATTATCTTTTTATTCGTTACGTTTGTTTTAATATTTCTTTCTAATTTTGTTTAGAATTTGCAAAGTGACGAAGGTACGGATTTTGCTTTTTTAAAAGATGTGGGAGCTTGGCCAAGTAAAATATTTCCATCTTTTCGCGACCTGATGATAGCCCAAGGTACAAAAAATCTCCAGAATGTTGACTCAGCGTTTCCACAGGATAATACTGGTTGATCTTTCAACAACATTTGGTTTGAGAAAACGTTAAAAAATGGTGAAAGGATACATCGCACCTGGATGTGTTTCTCTCCAACCAAAAACTCCTTGTGCTGTTTTTGCTGTATTTTGTTCCCACAAAAAAGCTGTCAAACTGCCTTTAGCACTTAGTGCTTATGAGAAATAAAACGCGTCAGTATCTTATTTCTCAGTATAAAGATGCAAAATATTACAGTTTGATGTTCGATTCAACTCCGGATTACGCACATGAAGAACAGATGTCCCAAGTTATTAGGTTCGTTGAAGTAGAGAAGTCTTCTTCGACTTCATCCCTCTAAAAATCAAAATTGCAGAAGGAATCACTAAAGCCATTATAGACAAACTGGATGTAGATGGATTAGACCTGAAAAATTGCAGAGGGCAATCGTATGACAGCGCACCAACAATGGCCGGAATACATACAGGGGTTCAGCAAAGGATTTTCGACCTAAATCCTCAAGCTGAATTTGTTCCTTGTGACAACCATTCTCTCAATTTGGCTGGAGTTCACGCAGCTCACGTTAATGTCCAGGTATTCACATTTTTTGGTACAATACAGCGTATTTTTACTTTTTTCTCCTCTTCTACGCACAGGTGGGATATTCTGAAACAATACGTGGAAATAACTGTCAAAAGACATTGTGAAACCAAATGGAGTTCAGAAGCTCAAGCTGTTAAACCAGTATCAACGCAATTAGACGAAGTCATTTCGGCGCTGGAACAATTGAGAGATTCGGTTGCTGAGAATATTGACACCAGACAAGACGCAGCTTTAGTCATTAATGCCATTGAAACGTTCAGTTTCGTCGCACTTTTCTTTTTTTGGGCGGAAATTCTCGAATCTTTTGATAAAGTTCAAAGAAAGTTACAAGAAAAAGGAATGACTTTCACTCATGTATTGGGACAACTGCAAATATTGGTGGATAAACTGAATGACTGGAGGACCAGTTTGTGCGATCAAACAATAGTCAAAGCCAAAAATAAGTGCGAACAGTGGGGTGTTACTATTATCAAGAGAATTCGGAAGAAGCGAAATATGCATGGGGAAATATCTGAAGATGCTGGTTTGAATTCAAAAGAAGAAATGCGACGCTGTATGATCGAAATTCTGGATAAGCTATCAATGGAAATATCCACCCGTTTCACAAATTTGGAAAAGCTTAATGACCGTTTTGGTTTTCTTTGTGATTTTGAAAGAATTATAGAATTAACCAAAGACTCATACAATGACAAACTAGTCGAAATTAAAGAAAAATGCCAGCAACTTGCCGAATCCTATCCAGATGACTTGGATAACGAAGATTTATACAGGGACATCCAAGACGTCCTACTTTTATTAAAGAGAGCGCAGAAAAACGAAGAACAAATTGGATTTTCGCCAGAAAAAGTTTTATTATACATTTCTTCAATGGGACTGGAAGCCTACAAGACGTTAGCGACAGCTGTAAGAATACTACTCACTATACCTGTATCAGTTGCATCTTGTGAAAGGTTTTTTAGCAAACTTAAACTGATCAAATCTTACTTGAGATCGACCATGAGTCAGAGAAGACTGTCCAATCCGATTCTCTCAATAGAATGTGAAACTGCTTCAACTTTAAATTACAATGATATGATATGTGATTTTGCAGCGATCAAAGCTAGAAAAGTGCATATTTAAGTTCTATCACTATTTTTAAGAAAGATGTAAGCCAAAAGATTATTACATTGTGAGTGTATAACTCTTTATCTTTTATCATAAATTTTGTAAAAAAAATTGTTGAAGTATTTTTCTGAATATTAGAAAACAGCGATCGTTTTACCGAAAATACCATAAATAGTTTTGACAGTTGCGGTTTATTGCCAGTTATTGTGCCCACCAAAGTGGTATTCTGCAAAAGCAAATCTTCGACTTCAAGTGATAGTTGGCTTTTGTGTCAACAAGCCAAAATATTTTTGAAGTGAAAACTTCTTATGGCGCGTTGGGCACTTTTGTGGATGAGCATTTTCAGCCATTCTCACGACAGATGAGATTTTACACAGATATACTCCGCGTGTATTCTTATAATATATGTATGTATGTTACTATACGCGCTCTTTGCATGGGCATTCGTTCGTGCTCTCGCGACAGACGAGATTACATACATACCTATGTAAGATAACATAAAGTATATATACAACATATATAATACAACTAGCAGACCCGGCCACGCGTTGCTGTGGCTGAGTGATTTAAGAAGGATTTGAAAGACACAATTTAACACAAATTAACATAACATTTTGATAACATATTTAATAAATACTTTGAATATTTTTATTTGATATACATATATACTCTAAATGTCTTTAATCGTAATAAATCACAGTTAATGTTCAATGAAGCGCCAATCTACGTACAATATTTTTAGTCAATCGGTCCTTTCTTAATACAAATAAACTTGATGGTCTTCCTACTGGTGGACACGCCACGTATAATTGCCAATGGGAGAAACATGGATTTTCCAAGTCTAATCCGCAAATAGACATTGTTTGGCATTGAGATTTATTTATAGTCATCGTGAAAGCTAAACGAATGGGAAACTGTAGTCTTTTAAATGGTATGGGAGAATTGGATGGTATCATCGGAATACGGGGTAACAAAACAATTTCTCCTTTAAACTTTCCTGTCAAAATAGTTGCTTCAAGAACGTTTCCAGTAATTCTTTTGATCACCAAACGTGTGCCGTTGCATAGTTTAGGAGGGTTTAAATTACGCAGTAGAATAATCGGTGATCCAATTTTCAATCGTAGATTGTGTGGTGGCATTACTGATATGTCTAAGGAATTTAAAATTTCAACTGGGAAATTCACTGCCTCGTTTTCTTCTACAGTAGCATCGATAGACTTAAATGACATTAAATCACCTGGTAATAATTGTTATATCTGGTAGTTAATCAGATCAACATCAACATTTTTCGCTGCTAAAATTCCACGATTACTAAACCAGTCATGATTTAAATAGTTATTTAGTATATCTGGGAAGACATTCTCAATCACTTCATTTTTAGTTTGAACAACAGTACAGAAATTATCTGGCAATCTAATATGTTGAGTATCTTGATGAAATTCTATTTCACCGTTTTCAAGATCCAGTAATTGTTTAGAAAATTCTTGTGCTGTTGGATCATTTTGGAGTTGTACTCGCATGTTTTTTGTCAGTCTGAGTGGTTCAACATTTCTCCATAAAATTGATTGTTTTAGACATGCATTAACTTCATCTGCAAAAGTAGAGCGAGAAATAACTGGCAACGTTTGCCGAAAACCACCAGAGAGTAATACAATAGTACCACCGAAAAGTCTGTCACTATTGTTTAAATCCTGCATAGTCCTATTTATTGCTTCCAGTGAATGCTTATGAGCCACAGTACACTCATCCCAAATTATGATCGAAGTCTTCCGTAACACTGCTGCCATTCCGATTTTTGATATTACACATTGCATTTGGATTGTTATGAATACATATCTAATGGTAGCTTGAAAGCGGAATGCGCTGTCCGCCCACCATCCAACAAAGTAGCAGCTATGCCTGATGATGCAACTGCTAATACAATTTTATGTTGTGACCGTAGTTTCGCAAGAATGAAAGATAACAAATATGTTTTACCGGTCCCACCTGGTGCATCTAAATAGAAAAAACCGCCTTGTTTGGCATTAACAGCCAACATAATTCGATTGCATGTGTTCTTTTGCTCTTCAGTTAATAATGGTTCATTGTTAGTAACAAATGTATTTAAATCACGATTATTAAATTGTTCTTCTCGCTGCAAATCACTATTTACTAAGTCTGTAGCTGGGCGATCAGGAGATGGAATACCATAATGACTAAGTGGTAAACTTGAGATCATAATACATAAATCTTCAATCACTAATGATGCTTCGTTATACATATCTTGTGTGAAGCCTAAGTTTGTAGAGTGGTTTATTTGTTTATGTCGGTAGAGTACAGTCAAACCTGGGTAAGTGATAACTGGATTAGTAAGAAAACTCTATAAGTGAGAGTGAGAGCCAGGAACCGTCATTTTAAGCTCCCAAAACCTCTATTAGCGGGAAACAGAATCCTCTTTAAGGGAGAGTCGTTTTTCCTTCATGGACCTCCGTAAGGGAGAATGGTACTTATCTATACCTCTATAAGCGACAGTCAAGCTTTATTTATTTATGTATATTATTTAGGAGGAACTATAATTACAATAAGAATACATACATACATTAAAGATACACACATACAGTAACAAATGACAAAACAAACTTCAAAATTTAACATCTGCTATTTTATGGCGCATTCTTAACTTTCGTGAAAATTCCTACAATTGTTTTTGTATTGTTTTCTTGTCAATATTGTGCCTATTCTACTGCGTGGAACTAAATAACTTTGTTGTTTTATCGCACTCGGGTTAGCGAGAAACCTCTATAAGCGAGAATGAGATTGAGTTCCCTTGAACTCTCGCTTATCCAGGTTTGACTGTATATCTTCAGACATGTAGTTCTTATATTTCTCCCACAATGTAGATGACTGTGTTGGAAAACATGTCGTCAAAATAATGGCAAATAGTTGACGAATATTACTCGGCGAGGACGTTAAAGCAGCATCAGCAAGTGTCAGATCCCAATGGCTGTCATCTTCTAAAAGTTGCAACGCGTGACAAGCATCTTTATATGTACTGAACACTTGGTTATTAACTATTCGTAAAAATATAAAAGAGATTGGTCGAGGAACATTTACTAACAATAAACGCAGAAAAAAGCATTCACGTTGTTTTGGATGTACAGTATAAAGTCGTCCCAATATCTTAGCTTTAAATATGCCTGCAATTGAAGGATGTCGTTCTCCCTTTTACGTGGTTCCCAGTTTTTAGCTGACGTGTTCCATGTAAAATAGCATGGAACATCAGTGTATAATAGTGTTTTTGCGAATTGACCATACATATCAGTTTTTTGACAAAGAGTGAAAATTCGGTTAGTGTCGTTTTTGGTGGTTCAAATGCTCTTTGGAGAATATTTTCTTCCGTGAAATACACACGTTGTCCATTTTCAAGATGCACTGCAAGATGTGGAATAGCAGGTTCTCTATGGTGTATGGGGAAGCTAAGTATGCGCCAGATAGCTTCATTGCTGCTAATGTATCTACCCATTTGGTAGCGTGTTATTTCATCATTTTCGTCTATATTTTGTACTCCAAATACGGCCAAATCACTGCCCTTATGAAC
>NW_026090359.1:0-13787 GCF_024586455.1 Bactrocera neohumeralis
TGCTTTTTTTTAAAACCCTTAATTTTTAACACTTTTGGGTTTAAATTTTCCTTCTTCATCTTATTGAAGAAAAAGAATAACGGCGTGCATTTTTAAATTGATAATCTCTTTCAGGAAAAACGTCGATTTTCTTTTTATTTTTTACAGTCGACATTGGTTGTTTAAACCATTCATTTAAAACTTTGTTTAATTTTCCTTCTTCATCTTACTGAATTGAAAAAACCATAACGCGTTATTTGGAAAAATTGACAATTTATGTTCAAGTATAAATAGATTTTTTTGTTAAAAACCCTTTTTAGTCGAAATGGTTCTTTAAATAAATTTTAAAATATTTAAAAAAATTTACCTTCTTCATCTTAATTGTTGACATAACCATAAGGCGTCATTTGGAAAAAAATTTGACAATCTTTAAATTTAGGATAAATCCCTTTTTTATATAAAATTAAGCAGTCGATTTGAGTTGCATTAAATCATTAATTTAACATCTTTTAAGTTAATTTACCTTTTTCATCTTACTGAAGTTGACATAAAGTCATAACGGCAGGGCACTTGGAAGAATTCGACAATCTTATATTCAGGTATAAAGTTCATTTTCTTTTATATACACATTAAGCAGTCGATATTGAGTTGCTTTAAATAATTAATTTAACATATTTAAGTTAATTAAGCTTCCTCATCTTACTGAAGTTAAACGGCCATCTTATAAATCGATTTTCTTGTATATTCACATTTAGCAATCGATATTGACTTGCTTCTAATCATTAGTTTAACATATTTAAGTTCTCTTACCTTCTTCATCTTACCTAAGTGTATATAAAGCCATAACGCCAGTGCATTTGGAAGAATCCGACAATCATATATTCAGGTAAAAAGTCGATTTTCTTGTATATACAAATTTAGCAGTCGATACTAAGTTGCTTTAAATCACTAATTTAACATATTTAAGTTAATTAACCTTCTTCATCTTACTGAAGTTGACATAAAGCCATAACGGCAGTGCATTTGGAAGAATTCGACAATCTTATGTTCAGGTATAAACATTTTCTTGTATAAACACATTTAGCACTTCATCTTCTTGAAGTTGACATAAAGCCATAACGGCAGTGCATTTGGAAGAATTCGACAATCTTATATTCAGGTATAAAGTCGATTTTCTTGTATATACACATTAAGCAGTCGATATTGAGTTGCTTTAAATCATTAATTTAACATCTTTAAGTTAATTTACCTTCTTCATCTTACTGAAGTTGACATAAAGCCATAACGGCAGTGCATTTGGAAGAATTCGATAATCTCATATTCAGGTAAAAAGTCGATTTTATTGTATATACACATTTAGCAGTCGATATTGAATTGCCTTAAATCATTAATTTAACATATTTAAGTTAATTAACCTTCTTCATCTTACTGAAGTTGACATAAATCCATAACGACAGTGTATTTGGAAGAATTCGACAATCTTATGTTCAAGTAAAAAGTCGATTTTCTTGTATAAACACATTTAGCAGTCGATACTGAGTTGCTCTTAATCATAAATTTAACATATTTAAGTTAATTTACCTTCTTCATCTTATTGAAGTTGACATAAGGCCATAACGGCAGTGCATTTGGAAGAATTCGACAATCTTATATTCAGGTATAAAGTCGATTTTCTTGTATATACACATTTAGCAGTCGATATTGAATTGCCTTAAATCATTAATTTAACATATTTAAGTTAATTAACCTTCTTCATCTTACTGAAGTTGACATAAATCCATAACGGCAGTGTATTTGGAAGAATTCGACAATCTTATGTTCAAGTAAAAAGTCGATTTTCTTGTATACACACATTTAGCAGTCGATACTGAGTTGCTCTTAATCATAAATTTAACATATTTAAGTTAATTTACCTTCTTCATCTTACTGAAGTTGACATAAAGTCATAACGGCAGTGCATTTGAGAGAATTCGACAATCTTATATTCAGGGATAAAGTCCATTTTCTTGTATATACACATTAAGCAGTCGATATTGAGTTGCTTTAAATCATTAATTTAACATCTTTAAGTTAATTTACCTTCTTCATCTTACTGAAGTTGACATAAAGCCATAACGGCAGTGCATTTGGAAGAATTCGATAATCTCATATTCAGGTAAAAAGTCGATTTTCTTGTATATACACATTTAGCAGTCGATATTGAGTTGCTTTAAATCATTAATTTAACATATTTAAGTTAATTTACCTTCTTCATCTTATTGAAGTTGACATAAAGTCATAACGGCAGTGCATTTGGGAGAATTCGACAATCTTATATTCATTTGAGTTGCTTTAAATCATTAATTTAACATCTTTAAGTTTATTTACCTTCTTCATCTTACTGAAGTTGACATAAATCCATAACGGCGGTGTATTTGGAAGATTTCGACAATCTTATGTTCAAGTATAAAGTAGATTTTCTTGTATAAACACATTTAGCAGTCGATACTGAGTTGCTTTAAATCATTAATTTAACATATTTAAGTTAATTTACAATATTGAGTTGCTTTAAATCATTAATTTAACATATTTAAGTTAATTTACCTTTTCATCTTACTGAAGTTGACATAAAGTCTTCATCTTACTGAAGTTGACATAAAGCCATAACGGCAGTGCATTTGGAAGAATTCGACAATCTATATATTCAGGTAATAAAGTCGATTTTCTTGTATATACACATATATAGCAGTCGATATTGAGTTGCTTTAAATCATTAATTTAACATATTTAAGTTAATTTACCTTCTTCATCTTACTGAAGTTGACATAAAGCCATAACGGCAGTGCATTTGGAAGATTTCGACAATCTTATATTCAGGTATAGATTCCATTTTCATGTATATACACATTAAGCAGTCGATATTGAGTTGCTTTAAATCATTAATTTAACATATTTAAGTTAATTTACCTTCTTCATCTTACTGAAGTTGACATAAAGCCATAACGGCAGTGCATTTGGAAGAATTCGACAATCTTATATTCAGGTATAAAGTCGATTTTCTTGTATATACACATTTAGCAGTCGATATTGAGTTGCTTTAAATCATTAATTTAACATATTTAAGTTAATTTACCTTCTTCATCTTACTGAAGTTGACATAAAGCCATAACGGCAGTGCATTTGGAAGAATTCGACAATCTTATATTCAGGTATAAAGTCGATTTTCTTGTATATACACATTTAGCAGTCGATATTGAGTTGCTTTAAATCATTAATTTAACATATTTAAGTTAATTAACCTTCTTCATCTTACTGAAGTTGACATAAAGCCATAACGGCAGTGCATTTGGAAGAATTCGACAATCTTATATTCAAGTATAAAGTAGATTTTCTTGTATAAACACATTTAGCAGTCGATACTGAGTTGCTTTAAATCATTAATTTAACATATTTAAGTTAATTTACCTTCTTCATCTTACTGAAGTTGACATAAAGTCATAACGGCAGTGCATTTGGAAGAATTCAGCAATCTTATATTTAGGTGTAAAAGCGATTTTCTTGTATATACACATTAGCAGTCGATATTGAGTTGCTTTAAATCATTGATTTAACATATTTAAGTTAATTTACCTTCTTCATCTTATTGAAGTTGACATAAGGCCATAACGGCAGTGCATTTGGAAGAATTCGACAATCTTATGTTCAAGTATAAAGTAGATTTTCTTGTATAAACACATTTAGCAGTCGATACTGAGTTGCTTTAAATCATTAATTTAACATATTTAAGTTAATTAACCTTCTTCATCTTCTTGAAGTTGACATAAAGCCATAACGGCAGTGCATTTGGAAGAATTCGACAATCTTATATTCAGGTATAAAGTCGATTTTCTTGTATATACACATTAAGCAGTCGATATTGAGTTGCTTTAAATCATTAATTTAACATCTTTAAGTTAATTTACCTTCTTCATCTTACTGAAGTTGACATAAAGCCATAACGGCAGTGCATTTGGAAGAATTCGACAATCTTATATTCAGGTAAAAAGTCGATTTTCTTGTATATACACATTTAGCAGTCGATATTGAGTTGCTTTAAATCATTAATTTAACATATTTAAGTTAATTTACCTTCTTCATCTTATTGAAGTTGACATAAAGCCATAACGGCAGTGCATTTGGAAGAATTCGACAATCTTATATTCAGGTATAAAGTCGATTTTCTTGTATATACACATTTAGCAGTCGATATTGAATTGCTTTAAATCATTAATTTAACATATTTAAGTTAATTAACCTTCTTCATCTTACTGAAGTTGACATAAATCCATAACGGCAGTGTATTTGGAAGAATTCGACAATCTTATGTTCAAGTAAAAAGTCGATTTTCTTGTATAAACACATTTAGCAGTCGATACTGAGTTGCTCTTAATCATAAATTTAACATATTTAAGTTAATTTACCTTCTTCATCTTATTGAAGTTGACATAAGGCCATAACGGCAGTGCATTTGGAAGAATTCGACAATCTTATATTCAGGTATAAAGTCGATTTTCTTGTATATACACATTTAGCAGTCGATATTGAATTGCTTTAAATCATTAATTTAACATATTTAAGTTAATTTACCTTCTTCATCTTACTGAAGTTGACATAAATCCATAACGGCAGTGTATTTGGAAGAATTCGACAATCTTATGTTCAAGTAAAAAGTCGATTTTCTTGTATAAACACATTTAGCAGTCGATACTGAGTTGCTCTTAATCATAAATTTAACATATTTAAGTTAATTTACCTTCTTCATCTTACTGAAGTTGACATAAAGTCATAACGGCAGTGCATTTGAGAGAATTCGACAATCTTATATTCAGGGATAAAGTCCATTTTCTTGTATATACACATTAAGCAGTCGATATTGAGTTGCTTTAAATCATTAATTTAACATATTTAAGTTAATTTACCTTCTTCATCTTACTGAAGTTGACATAAAGCCATAACGGCAGTGCATTTGGAAGAATTCGATAATCTTATATTCAGGTATAAAGTCGATTTTCTTGTATATACACATTTAGCAGTCGATATTGAGTTGCTTTAAATCATTAATTTAACATATTTAAGTTAATTTACCTTCTTCATCTTACTGAAGTTGACATAAAGCCATAACGGCAGTGCATTTGGGAGAATTCGACAATCTTATATTCAGGTATAAAGTCGATTTTCTTGTATATACACATTTAGCAGTCGATATTGAGTTGCCTTAAATCATTAATTTAACATATTTAAGTTAATTTACCTTCTTCATCTTACTGAAGTTGACATAAATCCATAACGGCAGTGCATTTGGAAGAATTCGACAATCTTATATTCAGGTAAAAAGTCGATTTTCTTGTATATACACATTTAGCAGTCGATATTGAGTTGCTTTAAATCATAAATTTAACATATTTAAGTTAATTTACCTTCTTCATTTTACTGAAGTTGACATAACTCCATAACGGCAGTGTATTTGGAAGAATTCGACAATCTTATGTTCAAGCAAAAAGTCGATTTTCTTGTATAAACACATTTAGCAGTCGATACTGAGTTGCTCTAAATCATAAATTTAACATATTTAAGTTAATTTACCTTCTTCATCTTACTGAAGTTGACATAAAGTCATAACGGCAGTGCATTTGAGAGAATTCGACAATCTTATATTCAGGGATAAAGTCCATTTTCTTGTATATACACATTAAGCAGTCGATATTGAGTTGCTTTAAATCATTAATTTAACATATTTAAGTTAATTTACCTTCTTCATCTTACTGAAGTTGACATAAAGCCATAACGGCAGTGCATTTGGAAGAATTCGACAATCTTATATTCAGGTAATAAAGTCGATTTTCTTGTATATACACATTTAGCAGTCGATATTGAGTTGCTTTAAATCATTAATTTAACATATTTAAGTTAATTTACCTTCTTCATCTTACTGAAGTTGACATAAAGCCATAACGGCAGTGCATTTGGAAGAATTCGACAATCTTATATTCAGGTATAAAGTCGATTTTCTTGTATATACACATTTAGCAGTCGATATTGAGTTGCCTTAAATCATTAATTTAACATATTTAAGTTAATTAACCTTCTTCATCTTACTGAAGTTGACATAACTCCATAACGGCAGTGTATTTGGAAGAATTCGACAATCTTATGTTCAAGTAAAAAGTCGATTTTCTTGTATAAACACATTTAGCAGTCGATACTGAGTTGCTCTAAATCATAAATTTAACATATTTAAGTTAATTTACCTTCTTCATCTTACTGAAGTTGACATAAAGTCATAACGGCAGTGCATTTGAGAGAATTCGACAATCTTATATTCAGGGATAAAGTCGATTTTCTTGTATATACACATTAAGCAGTCGATATTGAGTTGCTTTAAATCATTAATTTAACATATTTAAGTTAATTTACCTTCTTCATCTTACTGAAGTTGACATAATGCCGTAACGGCAGAGCCATAACGGCAGTGCATTTGGAAGAATTCGACAATCTTATATTCAGGTAAAAAGTCGATTTTCTTGTATATACACATTTAGCAGTCGATATTGAGTTGCTTTAAATCATTAATTTAACATATTTAAGTTAATTTACCTTCTTCATCTTACTGAAGTTGACATAAAGCCATAACGGCAGTGCATTTGAGAGAATTCGACAATCTTATATTCAGGTATAAAGTCGATTTTCTTGTATATACACATTTAGCAGTCGATATTGAGTTGCTTTAAATCATTAATTTAACATATTTAAGTTAATTTACCTTCTTCATCTTACTGAAGTTGACATAAGGCGATAACGGCAGTGCATTTGGAAGAATTCGACAATCTTATATTCAGGTAAAAAGTCGATTTTCTTGTATATACACATTTAGCAGTCGATATTGAGTTGCTTTAAATCATTAATTTAACATATTTAAGTTAATTTACCTTCTTCATCTTACTGAAGTTGACATAAAGCCATAACGGCAGTGCATTTGGAAGAATTCGACAATCTTATATTCAGGTATAAAGTCGATTTTCTTGTATATACACATTTAGCAGTCGATATTGAGTTGCTTTAAATCATTAATTTAACATATTTAAGTTAATTTACCTTCTTCATCTTACTGAAGTTGACATAAAGCCATAACGGCAGTGCATTTGGAAGAATTCGACAATCTTATATTCAGGTATAAAGTCGATTTTCTTGTATATACACATTTAGCAGTCGATATTGAGTTGCTTTAAATCATTAATTTAACATATTTAAGTTAATTTACCTTCTTCATCTTACTGAAGTTGACATAAAGCCATAACGGCAGTGCATTTGGAAGAATTCGACAATCTTATATTCAGGTATAAAGTCGATTTTCTTGTATATACACATTTAGCAGTCGATATTGAGTTGCTTTAAATCATTAATTTAACATATTTAAGTTAATTAACCTTCTTCATCTTACTGAAGTTGACATAACTCCATAACGGCAGTGTATTTGGAAGAATTCGACAATCTTATGTTCAAGTAAAAAGTCGATTTTCTTGTATAAACACATTTAGCAGTCGATACTGAGTTGCTTTAAATCATAAATTTAACATATTTAAGTTAATTTACCTTCTTCATCTTACTGAAGTTGACATAAAGTCATAACGGCAGTGCATTTGGAAGAATTCGACAATCTTATATTCAGGTATAAAGTCCATTTTCTTGTATATACACATTAAGCAGTCGATATTGAGTTGCTTTAAATCATTAATTTAACATATTTAAGTTAATTTACCTTCTTCATCTTACTGAAGTTGACATAAAGTCATAACGGCAGTGCATTTGGAAGAATTCGACAATCTTATATTCAGGTATAAAGTCGATTTTCTTGTATATACACATTTAGCAGTCGATATTGAGTTGCTTTAAATCATTAATTTAACATATTTAAGTTAATTTACCTTCTTCATCTTACTGAAGTTGACATAAAGCCATAACGGCAGTGCATTTGGAAGAATTCGACAATCTTATATTCAGGTATAAAGTCGATTTTCTTGTATATACACATTTAGCAGTCGATATTGAGTTGCCTTAAATCATTAATTTAACATATTTAAGTTAATTTACCTTCTTCATCTTACTGAAGTTGACATAACTCCATAACGGCAGTGTATTTGGAAGAATTCGACAATCTTATGTTCAAGTAAAAAGTCGATTTTCTTGTATAAACACATTTAGCAGTCGATACTGAGTTGCTCTAAATCATAAATTTAACATATTTAAGTTAATTTACCTTCTTCATCTTACTGAAGTTGACATAAAGTCATAACGGCAGTGCATTTGAGAGAATTCGACAATCTTATATTCAGGGATAAAGTCGATTTTCTTGTATATACACATTTAGCAGTCGATATTGAGTTGCTTTAAATCATTAATTTAACATCTTTAAGTTAATTTACCTTCTTCATCTTACTGAAGTTGACATAAAGCCATAACGGCAGTGCATTTGGAAGAATTCGACAATCTTATATTCAGGTATAAAGTCGATTTTCTTGTATATACACATTTAGCAGTCGATATTGAGTTGCTTTAAATCATTAATTTAACATATTTAAGTTAATTTACCTTCTTCATCTTACTGAAGTTGACATAAAGCCATAACGGCAGTGCATTTGGAAGAATTCGACAATCTTATATTCAGGTATAAAGTCGATTTTCTTGTATATACACATTTAGCAGTCGATATTGAGTTGCCTTAAATCATTAATTTAACATATTTAAGTTAATTTACCTTCTTCATCTTACTGAAGTTGACATAAAGTCCATAACGGCAGTGCATTTGGAAGAATTCGACAATCTTATATTCAGGTATAAAGTCGATTTTCTTGTATATACACATTTAGCAGTCGATATTGAGTTGCTTTAAATCATTAATTTAACATATTTAAGTTAATTTACCTTCTTCATCTTACTGAAGTTGACATAAAGCCATAACGGCAGTGCATTTGGGAGAATTCGACAATCTTATATTCAGGTATAAAGTCGATTTTCTTGTATATACACATTTAGCAGTCGATATTGAATTGCCTTAAATCATTAATTTAACATATTTAAGTTAATTAACCTTCTTCATCTTACTGAAGTTGACATAACTCCATAACGGCAGTGTATTTGGAAGAATTCGACAATCTTATGTTCAAGCAAAAAGTCGATTTTCTTGTATAAACACATTTAGCAGTCGATACTGAGTTGCTCTAAATCATAAATTTAACATATTTAAGTTAATTTACCTTCTTCATCTTACTGAAGTTGACATAAAGTCATAACGGCAGTGCATTTGAGAGAATTCGACAATCTTATATTCAGGGATAAAGTCCATTTTCTTGTATATACACATTAAGCAGTCGATATTGAGTTGCTTTAAATCATTAATTTAACATATTTAAGTTAATTTACCTTCTTCATCTTACTGAAGTTGACATAAAGCCATAACGGCAGTGCATTTGGAAGAATTCGACAATCTTATATTCAGGTATAAAGTCGATTTTCTTGTATATACACATTTAGCAGTCGATATTGAGTTGCTTTAAATCATTAATTTAACATATTTAAGTTAATTTACCTTCTTCATCTTACTGAAGTTGACATAAAGCCATAACGGCAGTGCATTTGGAAGAATTCGACAATCTTATATTCAGGTATAAAGTCGATTTTCTTGTATATACACATTTAGCAGTCGATATTGAGTTGCTTTAAATCATTAATTTAACATATTTAAGTTAATTTACCTTCTTCATCTTACTGAAGTTGACATAAAGTCATAACGGCAGTGCATTTGGAGAATTCGACAATCTTATATTCAGGTATAAAGTCGATTTTCTTGTATATACACATTTAGCAGTCGATATTGAGTTGCTTTAAATCATTAATTTAACATATTTAAGTTAATTTACCTTCTTCATCTTACTGAAGTTGACATAAATCCATAACGGCAGTGCATTTGGAAGAATTCGACAATCTTATATTCAGGTATAAAGTCGATTTTCTTGTATATACACATTTAGCAGTCGATATTGAGTTGCCTTAAATCATTAATTTAACATATTTAAGTTAATTAACCTTCTTCATCTTACTGAAGTTGACATAACTCCATAACGGCAGTGTATTTGGAAGAATTCGACAATCTTATGTTCAAGCAAAAAGTCGATTTTCTTGTATAAACACATTTAGCAGTCGATACTGAGTTGCTCTAAATCATAAATTTAACATATTTAAGTTAATTTACCTTCTTCATCTTACTGAAGTTGACATAAAGTCATAACGGCAGTGCATTTGAGAGAATTCGACAATCTTATATTCAGGGATAAAGTCCATTTTCTTGTATATACACATTAAGCAGTCGATATTGAGTTGATTTAAATCATTAATTTAACATCTTTAAGTTAATTTACCTTCTTCATCTTACTGAAGTTGACATAAAGCCATAACGGCAGTGCATTTGGAAGAATTCGATAATCTCATATTCAGGTAAAAAGTCGATTTTCTTGTATATACACATTTAGCAGTCGATATTGAGTTGCTTTAAATCATTAATTTAACATATTTAAGTTAATTTACCTTCTTCATCTTACTGAAGTTGACATAAAGCCATAACGGCAGTGCATTTGGGAGAATTCGACAATCTTATATTCAGGTATAAAGTCGATTTTCTTGTATATACACATTTAGCAGTCGATATTGAGTTGCTTTAAATCATTAATTTAACATATTTAAGTTAATTTACCTTCTTCATCTTACTGAAGTTGACATAAATCCATAACGGCAGTGCATTTGGAAGAATTCGACAATCTTATATTCAGGTATAAAGTCGATTTTCTTGTATATACACATTTAGCAGTCGATATTGAGTTGCTTTAAATCATTAATTTAACATATTTAAGTTAATTTACCTTCTTCATCTTACTGAAGTTGACATAAAGTCATAACGGCAGTGCATTTGGAAGAATTCGATAATCTTATATTCAGGTAAAAAGTCGATTTTCTTGTATATACACATTTAGCAGTCGATATTGAGTTGCTTTAAATCATTAATTTAACATCTTTAAGTTAATTTACCTTCCTTATCTTATTGAAGTTGACATAAAGTCATAACGGCAGTGCATTTGGAAGAATTCGACAATCTTATATTCAGGTATAAAGTCCATTTTCTTGTATATACACATTAAGCAGTCGATATTGAGTTGCTTTAAATCATTAATTTAACATCTTTAAGTTAATTTACCTTCTTCATCTTACTGAAGTTGACATAAAGCCATAACGGCAGTGCATTTGGAAGAATTCGATAATCTTATATTCAGGTAAAAAGTCGATTTTCTTGTATATACACATTAAGCAGTCGATATTGAGTTGCTTTAAATCATTAATTTAACATATTTAAGTTAATTTACCTTCTTCATCTTACTGAAGTTGACATAAAGCCATAACGGCAGTGCATTTGGAAGAATTCGACAATCTTATATTCAGGTATAAAGTCGATTTTCTTGTATATACACATTAAGCAGTCGATATTGAGTTGCTTTAAATCATTAATTTAACATATTTAAGTTAATTTACCTTCTTCATCTTACTGAAGTTGACATAAAGCCATAACGGCAGTGCATTTGGGAGAATTCGACAATCTTATATTCAGGTATAAAGTCGATTTTCTTGTATATACACATTTAGCAGTCGATATTGAATTGCCTTAAATCATTAATTTAACATATTTAAGTTAATTAACCTTCTTCATCTTACTGAAGTTGACATAACTCCATAACGGCAGTGTATTTGGAAGAATTCGACAATCTTATGTTCAAGCAAAAAGTCGATTTTCTTGTATAAACACATTTAGCAGTCGATACTGAGTTGCTCTAAATCATAAATTTAACATATTTAAGTTAATTTACCTTCTTCATCTTACTGAAGTTGACATAAAGTCATAACGGCAGTGCATTTGAGAGAATTCGACAATCTTATATTCAAGGATAAAGTCCATTTTCTTGTATATACACATTAAGCAGTCGATATTGAGTTGCTTTAAATCATTAATTTAACATCTTTAAGTTAATTTACCTTCTTCATCTTACTGAAGTTGACATAAAGCCATAACGGCAGTGCATTTGGAAGAATTCGACAATCTTATATTCAGGTAAAAAGTCGATTTTCTTGTATATACACATTTAGCAGTCGATATTGAGTTGCTTTAAATCATTAATTTAACATATTTAAGTTAATTTACCTTCTTCATCTTACTGAAGTTGACATAAAGTCATAACGGCAGTGCATTTGGAAGAATTCGACAATCTTATATTCAGGTATAAAGTCGATTTTCTTGTATATACACATTTAGCAGTCGATATTGAGTTGCTTTAAATCATTAATTTAACATATTTAAGTTAATTTACCTTCTTCATCTTACTGAAGTTGACATAAAGTCATAACGGCAGTGCATTTGGAAGAATTCGACAATCTTATATTCAGGTAAAAAGTCGATTTTCTTGTATATACACATTTAGCAGTCGATATTGAGTTGCTTTAAATCATTAATTTAACATATTTAAGTTAATTTACCTTCTTCATCTTACTGAAGTTGACATAAAGTCATAACGGCAGTGCATTTGGGAGAATTCGACAATCTTATATTCAGGTATAAAGTCGATTTTCTTGTATATACACATTAAGCAGTCGATATTGAGTTGCTTTAAATCATTAATTTAACATATTTAAGTTAATTTACCTTCTTCATCTTACTGAAGTTGACATAAAGCCATAACGGCAGTGCATTTGGAAGAATTCGACAATCTTATATTCAGGTATAAAGTCGATTTTCTTGTATATACACATTTAGCAGTCGATATTGAGTTGCTTTAAATCATTA
Source organism: Bactrocera neohumeralis (assembly GCF_024586455.1). Classification (NCBI taxonomy): domain Eukaryota; kingdom Metazoa; phylum Arthropoda; class Insecta; order Diptera; family Tephritidae; genus Bactrocera; species Bactrocera neohumeralis. Next base: position 12,875 of record NW_026090359.1, read on the forward strand.
ATTTAACATATTTAAGTTAATTTACCTTCTTCATCTTACTGAAGTTGACATAAAGCCATAACGGCAGTGCATTTGGAAGAATTCGACAATCTTATATTCAGGTATAAAGTCGATTTTCTTGTATATACACATTAAGCAGTCGATATTGAGTTGCTTTAAATCATTAATTTAACATATTTAAGTTAATTTACCTTCTTCATCTTACTGAAGTTGACACAATGTCATAACGGCAGTGCATTTGGGAGAATTCGACAATCTTATATTCAGGTATAAAGTCGATTTTCTTGTATATACACATTTAGCAGTCGATATTGAGTTGCTTTAAATCATTAATTTAACATATTTAAGTTAATTAACCTTCTTCATCTTACTGAAGTTGACATAACTCCATAACGGCAGTGTATTTGGAAGAATTCGACAATCTTATGTTCAAGCAAAAAGTCGATTTTCTTGTATAAACACATTTAGCAGTCGATACTGAGTTGCTCTTAATCATAAATTTAACATATTTAAGTTAATTTACCTTCTTCATCTTACTGAAGTTGACATAAAGTCATAACGGCAGTGCATTTGAGAGAATTCGACAATCTTATATTCAGGGATAAAGTCCATTTTCTTGTATATACACATTAAGCAGTCGATATTGAGTTGATTTAAATCATTAATTTAACATCTTTAAGTTAATTTACCTTCTTCATCTTACTGAAGTTGACATAAAGTCATAACGGCAGTGTATTTGGAAGAATTCGACAATCTTATGTTCAAGTAAAAAGTCGATTTTCTTGTATAAACACATTTAGCAGTCGATACTGAGTTGCTTTAAATCATAAATTTAACATATTTAAGTTAATTTACCTTCTTCATCTTACTGAAGGTGACATAAAGTCATAACGGCAGTGCATTTGAGAGAATT
>NW_026090360.1:0-14708 GCF_024586455.1 Bactrocera neohumeralis
TAATTAGCTTCCTTCATCTTACCGAAGTTGACATAAGGCCATAACGGCAGCGCGTTTGGAAGAACTCGACAGTCTTATGTTCAGGTATAAAGTCGATTTTCTTGTATATACACACTTAGCAGTCGATATTGAGTTGCTTCAAATCATTATTATCAAATATTTAAGTTAAATAGCTTCCTCCATCTTACTGAAGTTGACATAAAGCCAGAACGGCAGTGCATTTAAAGAATTCGACAACCTTATATTCAGGTATAAAGTTTTTTTTTTGTATATACACACTTAGCAGTCGATATTGAGTTGCTTCAAATCATTAACATCAAATATTTAAGTTAATTAGCTTCCTTCATCTTACCGAAGTTGACATAAAACCATAACGGCAGTGCATTTGCAAGAATTCGACAATCTTATATTCAGGTATAAAGTCGATTTTCTTGTATATACACACTTAGCAGTCGATATTGAGTTGCTTCAAATCATTAACATCAAATATTTAAGTTAATTAGCTTCCTTCATCTTACCGAAGTTGACATAAAGCCATAACGGCAGTGCATTTGGAAGAATCGACAATCTTATATTCAGGTATAAAGTCGATTTTCTTGTATATACACACTTTAGCAGTCGATATTGAGTTGCTTCAAATCATTAACATCAAATATTTAAGTTAATTAGCTTCCTTCATCTTACCGAAGTTGACATAAAGCCATAACGGCAGTGCATTTGGAAGAACTCGACAATCTTATGTTCAGGTATAAAGTCGATTTTCTTGTATATACACATTTAGCAGTCGATATTGAGTTGTTTCAAATCATTAACATCAAATATTTAAGTTAATTAGCTTCCTTCATCTTACCGAAGTTGACATAAAGCCATAACGGCAGTGCATTTGGAAGAATTCGACAATCTTATATTCAGGTATAAAGTCGATTTTCTTGTATATACACACTTTAGCAGTCGATATTGAGTTGCTTCAAATCATTAACATCAAATATTTAAGTTAATTAGCTTCCTTCATCTTACCGAAGTTGACATAAAGCCATAACGGCAGTGCATTTGGAAGAATCGACAATCTTATATTCAGGTATAAAGTCGATTTTCTTGTATATACACACTTTAGCAGTCGATATTGAGTTGCTTCAAATCATTAACATCAAATATTTAAGTTAATTAGCTTCCTTCATCTTACCGAAGTTGACATAAAGCCATAACGGCAGTGCATTTGGAAGAATTCGAGAATCTTATATTCAGGTATAAAGTCGATTTTCTTGTATATACACACTTAGCAGTCGATATTGAGTTGCTTCAAATCATTAACATCAAATATTTAAGTTAATTAGCTTCCTTCATCTTACCGAAGTTGACATAAAGCCATAACGGCAGTGCATTTGGAAGAATTCGACAATCTTATATTCAGGTATAAAGTCGATTTTCTTGTATATACACACTTTAGCAGTCGATATTGAGTTGCTTCAAATCATTAACATCAAATATTTAAGTTAATTAGCTTCCTTCATCTTACCGAAGTTGACATAAAGCCATAACGGCAGTGCATTTGAAGAATTCGACAATCTTATATTCAGGTATAAAGTCGATTTTCTTGTTTATACACACTTAGCAGTCGATATTGAGTTGCTTCAAATCATCGACATCAAATATTTAAGTTAATTAGCTTCCTTCATCTTACCGAAGTTGACATAAAGCCATAACGGCAGTGCATTTGGAAGAATTCGACAATCTTATGTTCAGGTATAAAGTCGATTTTCTTGTATATACACACTTAGCAGTCGATATTGAGTTGCTTCAAATCATTAACATCAAATATTTAAGTTAATTAGCTTCCTTCATCTTACCGAAGTTGACACAAAGCCATAACGGCAATGGATTTGGAGGAATTCGACAATCTTATATTCAGGTATAAAGTTGAATTTCTTGTATATACACACTTAGCAGTCGATATTGAGTTGCTTCAAATCATTAACATCAAATATTTAAGTTAATTAGCTTCCTTCATCTTACCGAAGTTGACATAAAGCCATAACGGCAGTGGATTTGGAAGAATTCGACAATCTTATATTCAGCTATAAAGTCAATTTTCTTGTATATACACACTTAGCAGTCGATATTGAGTTGCTTCAAATCATTATTATCAAATATTTAAGTTAAATAGCTTCCTTCATCTTACCGAAGTTGACATAAAGCCATAACGGCAGTGCATTTGGAAGAACTCGACAATCTTATATTCAGGTATAAAGTCGATTTTCTTGTATATACACACTTAGCAGTCGATATTGAGTTGCTTCAAATCATTAACATCAAATATTTAAGTTAATTAGCTTCCTTCATCTTACCGAAGTTGACATAAAGCCATAACGGCAGTGCATTTGAAGAATTCGACAATCTTATATTCAGGTATAAAGTCGTTTTTCTTGTATATACACATTTAGCAGTCGATATTGAGTTGCTTCAAATCATTAACATCAAATATTTAAGTTAATTAGCTTCCTTCATCTTACCGAAGTTGACATAAAGCCATAACGGCAGTGCATTTGAAGAATAAAGTCGACAATACACACTTAGCTTATATTCATCTTACCGGTATAAAGTCGATTTTCTTGTATATACACACTTAGCAGTCGATATTGAGCTGCTTCAAATCATTAACATCAAATATTTAAGTTAATTAGCTTCCTTCATCTTACCGAAGTTGACATAAAGGCATAACGGCAGTGCATTTGGAAGAAGTCGACAATATTATATTCATGTATAAAGTCGATTTTCTTGTATATACACACTTAGCAGTCGATATTGAGTTGCTTCAAATCATTAACATCAAATATTTAAGTTAATTAGCTTCCTTCATCTTACCGAAGTTGACATAAAACCATAACGGCAGCGCGTTTGGAAGAACTCGACAGCCTTATGTTCAGGTATAAAGTCGATTTTCTTGTATATACACACTTAGCAGTCGATATTGAGTTGCTTCAAATCATTAACATCAAATATTTAAGTTAATTAGCTTCCTTCATCTTACCGAAGTTGACATAAAGCCATAACGGCAGTGCATTTGAAGAATTCGGCAATATTATATTCAGGTATAAAGTCGATTTTCTTGTATATATACACTTAGCAGTCGATATTGAGTTGCTTCAAATCATTAACATCAAATATTTAAGTTAATTAGCTTCCTTTATCTTACCGAAGTTGACATTAAGGCCATAACGGCAGTGCATTCGAAGAATTCGAAAATCTTATGTTCAGGTATAAAGTCGATTTTCTTGTATATACACACTTAGCAGTCGATATTGAGTTGCTTCAAATCATTATTATCAAATATTTAAGTTAATTAGCTTCCTTCATCTTACCGAAGTTGACATAAAGCCATAACGGCAGTGCATTTGAAGAATTCGACAATCTTATATTCATGTATAAAGTCGATTTTCTTGTATATACACACTTAGCAGTCGATATTGAGTTGCTTCAAATCATTATTATCAAATATTTAAGTTAAATAGCTTCCTTCATCTTACCGAAGTTGACATAAAACCATAACGGCAGTGCATTTGCAAGAATTCGACAATCTTATATTCAGGTATAAAGTCGATTTTCTTGTATATACACACTTAGCAGTCGATATTGAGTTGCTTCAAATCATTAACATCAAATATTTAAGTTAATTAGCTTCCTTCATCTTACCGAAGTTGACATAAAGCCATAACGGCAGTGCATTTGAAGAATTCGACAATCTTATATTCATGTATAAAGTCGATTTTCTTGTATATACACATTTAGCAGTCGATATTGAGTTGCTTCAAATCATTAACATCAAATATTTAAGTTAATTAGCTTCCTTCATCTTACCGAAGTTGACATAAAACCATAACGGCAGTGCATTTGCAAGAATTCGACAATCTTATATTCAGGTATAAAGTCGATTTTCTTGTATATACACACCTAGCAGTCGATATTGAGTTGCTTCAAATCATTAACATCAAATATTTAAGTTAATTAGCTTCCTTCATCTTACCGAAGTTGACATAAAGCCATAACGGCAGTGCATTTGAAGAATTCGACAATCTTATATTCATGTATAAAGTCGATTTTCTTGTATATACACACTTAGCAGTCGATATTGAGTTGCTTCAAATCATTAACATCAAATATTTAAGTTAATTAGCTTCCTTCATCTTACCGAAGTTGACATAAGGCCATAACGGCAGCGCGTTTGGAAGAACTCGACAGTCTTATGTTCAGGTATAAAGTCGATTTTCTTGTATATACACACTTAGCAGTCGATATTGAGTTGCTTCAAATCATTAACATCAAATATTTAAGTTAATTAGCTTCCTTCATCTTACCGAAGTTGACATAAAGCCATAACGGCAGTGCATTTGAAGAATTCGACAATCTTATATTCAGGTATAAAGTCGATTTTCTTGTATATACACACTTAGCAGTCGATATTGAGTTGCTTCAAATCATTAACATCAAATATTTAAGTTAATTAGCTTCCTTCATCTTACCGAAGTTGACATAAAGCCATAACGGCAGTGCATTTGGAAGAACTCGACAATCTTATGTTCAGGTATAAAGTCGATTTTCTTGTATATACACACTTAGCAGTCGATATTGAGTTGCTTCAAATCATTAACATCAAATATTTAAGTTAATTAGCTTCCTTCATCTTACCGAAGTTGACATAAAGCCATAACGGCAGTGCATTTGGAAGAATTCGACAATCTTATATTCAGGTATAAAGTCGATTTTCTTGTATATACACACTTTAGCAGTCGATATTGAGTTGCTTCAAATCATTAACATCAAATATTTAAGTTAATTAGCTTCCTTCGTCTTACCGAAGTTGACATAAGGCCATAACGGCAGTGCATTCGAAGAATTCGAAAATCTTATATTCAGGTGTAAAGTCGATTTTCTTTTATACACACTTTTAGCAGTCGATATTGAGTTGCTTCAAATTATTAACATCAAATATTTAAGTTAATTAGCTTCCTTCATCTTACCGAAGTTGACATAAAGCCAGAACGGCAGTGCATTTAAAGAATTCGACAACCTTATATTCAGGTATAAAGTCGATTTTCTTGTATATACACACTTAGCAGTCGATATTGAGCTGCTTCAAATCATTAACATCAAATATTTAAGTTAATTAGCTTCCTTCATCTTACCGAAGTTGACATAAAGCCATAACGGCAGTGCATTTGGAAGAATTCGACAATCTTATATTCAGGTATAAAAGTCGATTTTCTTGTATATACACACTTAGCAGTCGATATTGAGTTGCTTCAAATCATTAACATCAAATATTTAAGTTAATTAGCTTCCTTCATCTTACCGAAGTTGACATAAAACCATAACGGCAGTGCATTTGCAAGAATTCGACAATCTTATATTCAGGTATAAAGTCGATTTTCTTGTATATACACACTTAGCAGTCGATATTGAGTTGCTTCAAATCATTAACATCAAATATTTAAGTTAATTAGCTTCCTTCATCTTACCGAAGTTGACATAAAGCCATAACGGCAGTGCATTTGAAGAATTCGACAATCTTATATTCATGTATAAAGTCGATTTTCTTGTATATACACATTTAGCAGTCGATATTGAGTTGCTTCAAATCATTAACATCAAATATTTAAGTTAATTAGCTTCCTTCATCTTACCGAAGTTGACATAAAGCCATAACGGCAGTGCATTTGGAAGAATTCGACAATCTTATATTCAGGAATAAATTCGATTTTCTTGTATATGCACACTTAGCAGTCGATATTGAGTTGCTTCAAATCATTAACATCAAATATTTAAGTTAATTAGCTTCCTTCATCTTACCGAAGTTGACATAAAGCCATAACGGCAGTGCATTTGAAGAATTCGACAATCTTATATTCAGGTATAAAGTCGATTTTCTTGTATATACACACTTAGCAGTCGATATTGAGCTGCTTCAAATTATTAACATCAAATATTTAAGTTAATTAGCTTCCTTCATCTTACCGAAGTTGACATAAGGCCATAACGGCAGTGCATTTAAAGAATTCGACAACCTTATGTTCAGGTATAAAGTCGATTTTCTTGTATATACACACTTTTAGCAGTCGATATTGAGTTGCTTCAAATTATTAACATCAAATATTTAAGTTAATTAGCTTCCTTCATCTTACCGAAGTTGACATAAAGCCATAACGGCAGTGCATTTGAAGAATTCGACAATCTTATATTCAGGTATAAAGTCGATTTTCTTGTATATACACACTTAGCAGTCGATATTGAGTTGCTTCAAATCATTAACATCAAATATTTAAGTTAATTAGCTTCCTTCATCTTACCGAAGTTGACATAAAACCATAACGGCAGTGCATTTGGAAGAATTCGACAATCTTATGTTGACATAAAGTCCATACACACTTAGCAGTCGATTTGAGTTGCTTCAAAATTCGACAAATCTTATATTCATCTTACCGAAGTTGACATAAAGTCGAACGGCAGTTTTTGTATATACACACTTATATTCAGCAAAGTCGTTTTCTTGATATACACACTGCAGTCGATATTGCTTCAAATCATTAACATCAAATATTTAAGTTAATTAGCTTCCTTCATCTTACCGAAGTTGACATAAAGCCATAACGGCAGTGCATTTGAAGAATTCGACAATCTTATATTCAGGTATAAAGTCGATTTTCTTGTATATACACACTTAGCAGTCGATATTGAGTTGCTTCAAATCATTAACATCAAATATTTAAGTTAATTAGCTTCCTTCATCTTACCGAAGTTGACATAAAACCATAACGGCAGTGCATTTGCAAGAATTCGACAATCTTATATTCAGGTATAAAGTCGATTTTCTTGTATATACACACTTAGCAGTCGATATTGAGTTGCTTCAAATCATTAACATCAAATATTTAAGTTAATTAGCTTCCTTCATCTTACCGAAGTTGACATAAAGCCATAACGGCAGTGCATTTGAAGAATTCGACAATCTTATATTCATGTATAAAGTCGATTTTCTTGTATATACACACTTAGCAGTCGATATTGAGCTGCTTCAAATCATTAACATCAAATATTTAAGTTAATTAGCTTCCTTCATCTTACCGAAGTTGACATAAGGCCATAACGGCAGCGCGTTTGGAAGAACTCGACAGTCTTATGTTCAGGTATAAAGTCGATTTTCTTTTATACACACTTTTAGCAGTCGATATTGAGTTGCTTCAAATTATTAACATCAAATATTTAAGTTAATTAGCCTTATTCATCTTACTGAAGTTGACATAAAGCCAGAACGGCAGTGCATTTAAAGAATTCGACAACCTTATATTCAGGTATAAAGTTTTTTTTTGTATATACACACTTAGCAGTCGATATTGAGTTGCTTCAAATCATTAACATCAAATATTTAAGTTAATTAGCTTCCTTCATCTTACCGAAGTTGACATAAGGCCATAACGGCAGTGCATTTGAAGAATTCGAAAATCTTATATTCAGGTATAAAGTCGATTTTCTTGTATATACACACTTAGCAGTCGATATTGAGTTGCTTCAAATCATTAACATCAAATATTTAAGTTAATTAGCTTCCTTCATCTTACCGAAGTTGACATAAAGCCATAACGGCAGTGCATTTGGAAGAATCGACAATCTTATATTCAGGTATAAAGTCGATTTTCTTGTATATACACACTTTAGCAGTCGATATTGAGTTGCTTCAAATCATATTAGCTTCCTTCATCTTACCGAAGTTGACATAAAGCCATAACGGCAGTGCATTTGAAGAAAGAACTTCGACAATCTTATATTCAGGTATAAAGTCGATTTTCTTGTATATACACACTTAGCAGTCGATATTGAGTTGCTTCAAATCATTAACATCAAATATTTAAGTTAATTAGCTTCCTTCATCTTACCGAAGTTGACATAAAGCCATAACGGCAGTGCATTTGGAAGAATCGACAATCTTATATTCAGGTATAAAGTCGATTTTCTTGTATATACACACTTTAGCAGTCGATATTGAGTTGCTTCAAATCATTAACATCAAATATTTAAGTTAATTAGCTTCCTTCATCTTACCGAAGTTGACATAAAACCATAACGGCAGTGCATTTGCAAGAATTCGACAATCTTATATTCAGGTATAAAGTCGATTTTCTTGTATATACACACTTAGCAGTCGATATTGAGTTGCCTTCAAATCATTAACATCAAATATTTAAGTTAATTAGCTTCCTTCATCTTACCGAAGTTGACATAAGGCCATAACGGCAGTGCATTTGGAAGAATTCGAAAATCTTATATTCAGGTATAAAGTCGATTTTCTTGTATATACACACTTAGCAGTCGATATTGAGTTGCTTCAAATCATTAACATCAAATATTTAAGTTAATTAGCTTCTTCTTCGACAATCTTATATTCAGGTATAAGGTCGATTTTCTTGTATATACACATTTAGCAGTCGATATTGAGTTGCTTCAAATCATTAACATCAAATATTTAAGTTAATTAGCTTCCTTCATCTTACCGAAGTTGACATAAATCCATAACGGCAGTGCATTTGGAAGAATTCGACAATCTTATATTCAGGTATAAAGTTGATTTTCTTGTATATACACACTTAGCAGTCGATATTGAGTTGCTTCAAATCATTAACATCAAATATTTAAGTTAATTAGCTTTCTTCATCTTATCGAAGTTGACATAAAGCCATAACGGCAGTGCATTTGAAAGAATTCGACAATCTTATATTCAGGTATAAAGTCGATTTTCTTGTATATACACACTTAGCAGTCGATATTGAGTTGCTTCAAATCATTAACATCAAATATTTAAGTTAATTAGCTTCCTTCATCTTACCGAAGTTGACATAAAGCCATAACGGCAGTGCATTTGGAAGAACTCGACAATCTTATGTTCAGGTATAAAGTCGATTTTCTTGTATATACACACTTTAGCAGTCGATATTGAGTTGCTTCATTGATCTTACCGTTGCTTCAAATCATCGATTTTCTTGTATATACACACATTGAGTTGCTTCAAATCATTATTATCAAATATTTAAGTTAATTAGCTTCCTTCATCTTACCGAAGTTGACATAAAGCCATAACGGCAGTGCATTTGAAGAATTCGACAATCTTATATTCAGGTATAAAGTCGATTTTCTTGTATATACACACTTTTAGCAGTCGATATTAAGTTAAATAACTTCCTTCATCTTACCGAAGTTGACATAAAGTTAGCTAGCTATCTTCATTTTCTTGTATATACACACTTAGCAGTCGATATTGGGTTTCATAAGCATCAACTATTTAAGTTAATTAGCTTCCCTCATCTTACCGAAGTTGACATAAAGCCATAACGGCAGTGCATTTGGAAGAATTCGACAATCTTATGTTCAGGTATAAAGTCGATTTTCTTGTATATACACACTTAGCAGTCGATATTGAGTTGCTTCAAATCATTAACATCAAATATTTAAGTTAATTAGCTTCCTTCATCTTACCGAAGTTGACATAAAGCCATAACGGCAGTGCATTTGAAGAATTCGACAATCTTATATTCAGGTATAAAGTCGATTTTCTTGTATATACACACTTAGCAGTCGATATTGAGCTGCTTCAAATCATTAACATCAAATATTTAAGTTAATTAGCTTCCTTCATCTTACCGAAGTTGACATAAGGCCATAACGGCAGCGCGTTTGGAAGAACTCGACAGTCTTATGTTCAGGTATAAAGTCGATTTTCTTGTATATACACACTTAGCAGTCGATATTGAGTTGCTTCAAATCATTATTATCAAATATTTAAGTTAAATAGCTTCCTTCATCTTACCGAAGTGTACATAAAGCCATAACGGCAGTGCATTTAAAGAATTCGACAACCTTATATTCAGGTATAAAGTCGATTTTCTTGTATATACACACTTAGCAGTCGATATTGAGCTGCTTCAAATCATTAACATCAAATATTTAAGTTAATTAGCTTCCTTCATCTTACCGAAGTTGACATAAGGCCATAACGGCAGTGCATTCGAAGAATTCGAAAATCTTATATTCAGGTATAAAGTCGATTTTCTTGTATATACACACTTAGCAGTCGATATTGAGTTGCTTCAAATCATTATTATCAAATATTTAAGTTAAATAGCTTCCTTCATCTTACCGAAGTTGACATAAAACCATAACGGCAGTGCATTTGCAAGAATTCGACAATCTTATATTCAGGTATAAAGTCGATTTTCTTGTATATACACACTTAGCAGTCGATATTGAGTTGCTTCAAATCATTATTATCAAATATTTAAGTTAAATAGCTTCCTTCATCTTACCGAAGTTGACATAAAACCATAACGGCAGTGCATTTGGAAGAATCTTGTATATATACACATTTAGCAATCGATATTGAGTTGCTTCAAATCATTAACATCAAATATTTAAGTTAATTAGCTTCCTTCATCTTACCGAAGTTGACATAAAGCCATAACGGCAGTGCATTTGAAGAATTCGACAATCTTATATTCATGTATAAAGTCGATTTTCTTGTATATACACATTTAGCAGTCGATATTGAGTTGCTTCAAATCATTAACATCAAATATTTAAGTTAATTAGCTTCCTTCATCTTACCGAAGTTGACATAAGGCCATAACGGCAGCGCGTTTGGAAGAACTCGACAGTCTTATGTTCAGGTGTAAAGTCGATTTTCTTTTATATACGCATTTGCAGTTCGACAATCTTATATTCAGGTACAAAGTCGATTTTCTGTATATACATACACATTTAGCAGTCGTTATTGAGTTGCTTTAAATCATTAGTTTAACACATTTAAGTCAGTTAACCTTCTTCATCTTACCGAAGTTTACATAAAGTCATAACGGCAGTGCATTTGGAAGAATTCGACAATCTTATATTCAGGTATAAAGTCGATTTTCTTGTATATAGGGGGAATGTTGAGCCCGGGGGAATCCCGGGCCAGCGCGATATTTTTTTCCCTAGTATAGGTTGACTGCTGCAACCAACTGTCATCGGCTCGTCTCATACTAAGCTCAGTTTCTATATAGCACTCGAGCTGTGAACACGTGTTATAACCTCTCTGCGACAACAAAAAGAAATTCGACACTCCGAAAGTTTTTTTTCAACTCTGTGTACAGTTGATTTTTTTCACATTTTCCAATAAATTCATCCAGGTAAATATGTTTATAATATTAGTTGAGCCTTTAGCCTTCGACACACAAAAGAAATTTTGCACGAATTTACATTGTGTTCATTATCCACCGCCATTTTGCAAATTTGAGCGTTTGGGTTTTTTACATTTGACATGCTAACTTCATATATTTGACGTGTATAAGTGATTTTTCGTGCAGAATTTCAACAACACAATAGTTTTTCAACATTTCCTGATAGTTTCGTGCTCAGAAAATTTTTTTTTAGTCATTATGCCGCGGTACTATCCCAAACAAGAGAAAATTGTTGATTTCGACAACATTTTGGAGGCGATCAAGTCGGTGAAAATACATCACAACAGCGTTCGACAATCTGCGACGGCACACAAAATTCCGAGGACCAACATGATGCGTTATATTGCAGCATTTGATGTAATGAAGAATTTGCTGGCTGAAAGCACGACGATGGGCACAAACACAGTGAGTTCTGCTGGTTTCTTTCTTTTTCTTTCATCGAATAATAAATAATTTTTTTTTATTTCAGATCTTCAACATCGAACAAGAGAAGGCGCTGATAAGCTACATTCTCCAGGCCAGAGACATCAACTATGGAATTAGTTTGATGGAGGTTCGGATGGAAGCTCGCGTATGAATTTGCTCGGAAAGTTGGCCATCCATGGAACGACAATCAACAGGCGAGTAAGGATTGGCAGTTGGCGTTCATGAAACGCCACAAAAATTTGTCACTGCGAACACCAGAGCAAGTAAGCCAGAGCCGTGCGAAGCGATTCAACTAAGAGAATGTCGATGCATTCTTTGCCAACCTTTCATCCGTTCTCGGTAAGACGCCGTTTGAACCTCACCGAATATGGAACATGGATGAAACCGGGTGCCCGACCGTGCCAACCAGACCTGTCAAAACCATCGCGCGCAAAGGACAAAAGCAGGTCGGCTCATCAACATCTGCCGAAAAAGGCACCAATGTGTCTTTGGCTTTGGCCGTCAGCGCTAGTGGCCAGTCTATACCGCCATTCTCCTCTTTCCCCGAGTCAACATGAAAGAGATTTTTATGACTCATGCGAGTCATGGCGCTGTTGGTGTTGCGAACGGTTCTGGTTACATGAACTCTGACGTATTCCCTCAATTCATGCGTCATTTCATCAAGCACACCGGTGCTAATGCCGATTCGCCAACCATGTTACTGCTGAACAAGCACGGTTCGCATTTATCGATCGAGGCGATAGATTTGGCGTTGGATCATGGCATCACGTTGCTGTCTTTTTCCGCCGAAATGCACGCACAAAATCTTGTGGTATTTGCACCATTTAAAGGCATGATGACCGTGAAGCATGATGCATGGAAAAAGTCCAACATTGGTGTCACTTTCGATCTGCATCATGTGCCGCTCCTTGTCGATCAGTGCCTCGATGCTATGTTAACGCCGAAAACCATCAAATCCGGCTTCCGAACAACTGGCATCTACCCGTTCAACCCGCAAATTTTCACTGAAGTTGACTTTGTCGCTTCGGAACTGAGCGGCGAAAATTTGTTCGGTGACGAAGAGAAAGACGCCGACAATCAACGTCGAGTTCTTGCCTCTGGTGATGCCATTGTGACTGCTGCGAATGAGGAGGTGTCAACGTCGGAGGCATCGACAAGTGCCCCAGCTTCAACAAGTGGTGCTGCATCATCGTCGTTGTCTCTTGTTTCGGCTCCACAGCTCCGTGATGCATTGAAATCGGTTGGCCCGTTGAAATTGGGCACACCTGCGCCGAAATCAAAACGTGGCCGCAAGACAATGGAGTCAACGATTTTGACATCGCCTGAGGTTGTCGCAGATCTGCGTGACAAGGCCGAAAAAAGCGGCAAAATTGACGAAGGCAGCCGATGAACTAGCAGCCAAGAAGCAAAAAGGCCGTGGCAAATCGAAGACGCCACGGAAGAGAAGCCCGTCTCCGACCGAAACCGACATCGAAGAGGACTTCGATTTTTGCACGATTTGCAAGAAAAAGATGCCGAAGCACGAGAAATCGTCAAAACACGGCCCATTGCATCGTTTGTGATCGAGGGGTTCACTTGAAATGTGCCGGACCGGACCCGAACACTTGCACCTGCATCCACTGCGAGTCGGAATAATTTTTTTCGCCAATTCCTATTTTTCTTATTATTTATGAATTTCTCTTTCATTTCCATTGATAAATAAACGTTTTTCATCGGTAACAATCATGTTTTAATCGATTGACATTCCCCACCTTTTTTCAAAATCGCAAAATCAGGTTTTTTGCGCCAATGGCTATAACTTTTAAATTTTTGTAGAATTTTATCAAACCAATGTTATCAAAAGGAAGGTTACGACTCGCACTAAAAATCCATGCTTTGGAATTTTCACAAAAAATAATTTTTATGTGACTTTTTAACCGAAATCAAAACGTGGCCCAACATTCCCACCTTCCCCTACTCAACTAGAGCGACAGCAAAAAGAAAGTAAGACGCAAAAATGAAACCGATAAAAATTATGACATGGAATGCAAATGGCTTACTCAAACGTAGCAAAGAATTAGAGACATTACTCCATATCGTCAGAGATAATATTCCCTATTACGAAGAAATTAATATAAGTGTCCCAGAATTCCAAGCCACGACCATATCGGTTGAATCTAGTTTCGGGAAAATAAGTATTACCGCGATATATAGCCCACCTAGACATAATATCAAAATGGACTTGTACACGAAACTTATACTAAAACACCATGGAAATTCATCATGGGTGGTGACTTAACGCAAAAACACCCCAATGGTCTCAAGAGTTACGACACCGAAGGAAGAGAGCTTTTAAAGCTGCTATGGCTACTGGATGCGACTTTATGTCTACTGGCAAGCCGACTTACTGGCCTTCCGACACAAGAAAACTGCCTGACCTGATCGACTTTTTCATCACTCGACAAATAGCTAAGAAATTCATTACCATGAAAATGGATTGGACTTAAATTCGGTCCACTCGCCAGTATATCTAATCTTAAATAACCATCTACAAAAAAATCGACATACCACCTTATCTCTAATAGACATACGGACTGGGAGTATTTCAAAGTTATGCTTGACAAAAATATTGATTCTAAAGTAAATATAACTACTAAAGATATATTAGAAGATGAAGTTCATGCATTTACGAAAACTATTCAAGAATCGGATTGGGAAAGTACTCCTGTGCCCAAACAAAGAAACTTTTACACTAAATTTCCTTCCGATATTTTAGAACTCATACAGAAAAGAGAAAACTACGAAAAAATGGGAAATCACGTGATTTCAGTATAAAACAGAACTAAAGAATTTAATTAAAACTCTCAGCACCAAAATAAAGTTATTTACAAATCAAAATATTTCTAATTATATTGAGAAATTGATGCCAAACAAACATACGGATTATTCCCTTTGGAACGCTGTAAAATACGCTAGAAAACCAATATTGTCGAATACACCGATCAGAAAGCCAAACGGATCCTGGGCCAGAAGCGATGAGGAAAAAGC